>NW_020955474.1:231615-232942 GCF_003031625.1 Empidonax traillii
GGTACTGCTGAAGGAAAAACAAAAGGCTCCAGACATCAGCCTGCCCTCAAAGCTATTCCAGCGATAACAGATAAAGACAAAACAGGATTTTCAGACATCAGGCCTGCAGCTGGCAACAGTTATTGTCTAAGGTGATAGCAGAAGATACAGCAGGATGTCTTTGTCAAGCTTAACAGAGCCAGAAGCAGAATACTAGTCTGGATGCAAAGAAGCTGGTTCTCAGGAGAAAGATCTTCACTATCAGAAATCTCTGGGGTCCCAGGAACTTCAAAATGGACCTTGAGAAAGACCCAGTTCTTGAAGTCAATCTGAGAAGTTATAAGAAATGTCAAGTACAGTATTTACCTGGGATCCAGAGTACATGTAATACATATAATTAAATAAGAGGATGAAGAATAGGCAATACAGGTGGTGAACCAGCCTTGTAGCACTACTATCATTTCAAGCAGCAGGGATTAGAGAAAGTCCTTAGGCCTCAGGATGAAACAGAGGAGTGATACTGAGGAAAATCCAACAGCTCTCACCTTCTCTTGACATAGTAAAATGACAATTTTATACTGAAACAGAAACACTAACTCTGTGTTGCACAGGACAGCCCCAAGAATCACACCACGTGCCTGAGAGCATTGTCCAAACCTGTCTTGAACTCTGGCAGGTTTGGGGCTGTGACCACTTCCCTGAGGAGCCTGTTGAAGTGCCCAACTACTCACCAGGTGAAGAAACTTTTTATAATATCCTAATGTTATAATTAATATTATAATTAATATTATAACCTAAACCTCCTCTAACACAGCTTTATACCATCGGGCCTCTCACTGGTCTCATGAGAGAAGAGATAAAATCCTGACCCTCTGCTTCCCCACATGAGGAAGTTGTAGACTGTAATGAGGTATATACAATACATGACAAAGAAGTATATAGTGCTGACCTTAGCCTTTCAGTGCCTAAAGGGAGCCCACAAGAAAGAGAGGGAGTTTTTATAGGAGCATGTAGTGATAGGACAAGGGAGAAGATGGCCTCTAACTGAAAGAGGGTAAGTTTAGATTAGATGTTAGGAAGAAGTTCTTAATATGAACCAAAAGTTGCGGATGCTCCCTCCCTGGAATGTTCAAGAGTGGGCTGGATAGGGCTCTGAGCAACTTGATCTAGTGAAAGGTATCCCTCCTATGGCAGGATTGTTGGAACTAGATGATCTTTAAGGTCCCTTCCAAAACAAACCATTCTATGATCTCTATTGGGCATATATAAGCACACAGACACGCATTTCCCAGAAGAGAAATCTCCTATGATACCTTCACATCCCACTGCTCTAGGCAACGAAAAATAT
>NW_020955474.1:233648-237765 GCF_003031625.1 Empidonax traillii
GTGGCTCTTTCCAACCACATAACGCTGTGCGAGCCCTCGCTTCGCTCCCTGGATCCCAAGGTCAGCGTTTTCAAATCTTTTCTTCCTCGCATGAATAATGCAGTGGCATACTGGAAGATCAGCATTGCTTATTAGAGTGCAATAGCTTGAGCTGGGATGTAACACACTTTTGTTTAACGAATACTTGTCACTGCATTACACACATAAACAGAGTTGTAGTTATTGGACTGGAATTGCATCTCAGTTCTGCTTGAGTAAATCTGAAATAGCTCAGCTGGAGCCAGCGGAGATATTACAGATGGGAATGACGGGAATTTGGCCCATTGTTAAAATATCTTAATGTAGAAACAATGTAGGAAAATTGAACTATGACCAGGTTCCTTTATTATGGGCTGATTTGACTCTAAACTGACCCCTCTTAAGTTAGTGAAGCTAGACAGGTGTGAAAGAGAGAGCACACAGAAGCCAGGACTATTTAAACTGCTTGATCGAGTAGGAACCATTTTGCATCTATTAATAAATGCAATGTTGTTTGAAAGAAAAATTATTTTCGTATAGATATATATAAAATATAGATGGGCTTAGATCTCTGAGAGATCCACTTCAAAGAGCCTTGACTTACTGGAAAGTTCAGACTGAACCAGATTTTTGGTGTTCAAAGACCATTGCTTAAATAGGCCTAAACTCTGGCAAAGCTACTGATTTTAGGAAAATGATGTATCTGTTGGTGCAAAACATCAAAATGTGGAGAATTTTTACTTGACTGAGAAAAACTTTCCAAACTGCATACATTTATCATGACCCATTGAACTTAGAGCCTACAAGTCTGGAGCTTGACATGATTTCGTAACAGCCCTTCTTTAAATTTGCTGCCATTTATGCTGATAATTCAGGTCAGCATTTGGAAGGATGAGCAAAACATGAAAAAAAAGGTATTCTAAAAATGTGTTTCAAAATTAATTAATGCATATATGCTGGGGCAATAGAAATTAATACCACTGCCTAATTGTTTCCTTCTACTCTGGTAATTTTGGACTTATTTCTCTCTGACATCCAATCTAATCACATTTGAGGTACTCCTCAGCTTCTACTGTTACTGAACCTTTCCTGCTTCTGCAAGTTAGACCACATCTTTACTTTCCAGGATATATCAGTGGCACTAAGAGGGAAATATGAAAGCATAATGGTAACATTGAAGCTGAGTTGATATGTTCCACATTCAGCTGGCTAGTAAAAACTCACCTTTTTTTTTTGTTGTTGTTGTTCTCTTATTAACCGTTTCACATTTTCTTTCGAAATGTAGGAGCCTTATGAATTGCAAGAGCTACACTGTAGGTGAGAGTTACTTGCGCTTTTACCTCTTCCAGGATAAAGTCATCACCTTCATCAATAAACCTCTAGTGCTATTTTTGGTATGGTCTGCTGGGCTCAGTGCCTCCTGGGGGTTCTTCCAAACCTCGCTGTGCTGCCTTGTGTGGACTCCATAGCAGTCAAAATGTGATTAAGTGTGCTGCCTGAGAAATATGGGAAAAGTGATCCAACACAACTCATTTACTATTCTGAAACTGTTTTTCTTGATTCTGCTGTGGTTTATCCAGATATTTAACATTTTCTGATCCACTCTCTTTCTTGCTATTGGTGCTTGGTAAGGACATAAATGCTGTCATGAGAAGAACTAAGCTGCTGATTGCTTAGCTTGGGTTCTTCTTCCCTCTTTGATAATAAACATAATTCTGGCACCCTTCCATTTCCAGAAGGCCAAGTAAAAAAGTTGCTGCCCTTCTTAGAGAGCCTGACAATGAAAGGGATTTGGTAGAGCTGTCAGAAATGGGGAGATTAAAGTGAGGCTCACAGTTTGTTATCTATGCACATGAACAAGTGGCTTGATTTTTAAAAAAAAAAAAAAAAAAAAAAAAAAAAAGACATTTCTGCGGCATGGTTGAAACTTTGGTACTAATCATTTAGTTGCTGCAAAGCACATGCCAAGGTTTCAGGCAGAAGAATTGCTTGTATCATTTCCTACACACTTTGCAGAGCAGCAATTAGCAGCGCAGTGGCATTAACACAGGACATTTTTACACAAGCTTTCAAAGTAAAATCAAAAAGAATCCCTAAAAGATCAACTACTTGTAAAATGTGAGAGGGAAGCTCTAGACCTGATCTTTTGGAGGTAGGTGCAAGGCTTTGATTGCAGGCAGCACGACTATTAGAGCCACCTGCCACCTTCTACAGGGAAACCTCCTGTCTTCTGCATTCGACCTTTGTGTTGCCTTCCCTGAATGGGGATGGATGCCACACATCTTCAAGTGCCCTCTCATCCACATTTGCTGTAAACACCCAGAACACCTGTTTACTCTGACTCACCCACTCCTCACGCAGACTCTCCCTTTTTTTGACAGCAGACCTCACTCAGGTAGTATGTGCTGCTAATATCCTTTCAGGGCCGTGTAATAACATGCCTTCTATCCAATTCCTAACATCCTTCAATCAGCTCAGCCAGTGGGCTAACTGCTTATGCTCCTGTGATTTATATAAGTGCAATTAATTTAAACTGCATCACTCCAGTGTAATGCTGGTGAAAATACCCTGAGAGGGAGTACCTCACTGGTGAATCAGACCCTTTACTTTTAAAAAACATACAAAAGAACAGATCCTGAGCCAGTGAAAATCTGCATGGCTCCATTCATTTCAACACACAAACCAGCTCAAAGTCTGAATCACAGCTCATGTAACAGACTATTTAGATACAGACTAATGCCTCACATCCTGAAATGCAATGCTTTCCCAGAGTTGGCAGAGGACAGGGACTTCTCAGATGGAACAGAGCTAAGAGGGAAGCAGGACCACAAATGCAACCTTCTAAAAATGTTTTGTGGATTTCTTCATTTCTGTGGAGTTAAGGAAAATAACGACTTGTTTCTCTGCAAGCACTGCTCTCCCTTCTGAGAAAAGCCACCTCTGTTCCTTTTGCCTCAGCTGCAAAGCAGGTACCTGGGAAGTACCTTTCCTTGACACTCTCCCTTTCTTCCCATAGCCTGGGTATGTTCCCCACCATTTAGAAATCCATATGACACCTTTCATTAACAGACACCAGAGTTAGATGCTGAACAGATTAATCTTTTTAATCAGTTCTTGCAAATGGCTAGCTTTCCCTGCACTTGTTTTGGCATTCCCCAAGATTAAGAAGTCATGCAGCTTGACAAAGCACTTTGCTCTTGCATGTCTTAACAGACCCACAGGGCTTTTTTTTTTCCCTTCACATCTATTCCAACACCTGCTGCAAAAATGGGCGGGGGTGGTCTCTGTAAAACATCCCTCCTTGCCTCCTCCCAGCAGAAGAGAGCCCTAGCGTCACACCAGCACAGCATACCAGTATGTGCCCAGGCAGGTGTAGTTAATACACAAGGAGGGGGGAAGGGGTGGGGAAGGCAGACCAAGAGTCAATCAGAGTGTAATTTGTGTTAGAAATTTACCAGCATCCAGCTGTCCATATTTCCAAAATGCAAATATTTTAAAATTAAAAAACCTATCTGTGACTAAATATCTCCTCTAATTCAATCTAGATAACCAGAAAACTCTGTGGCACATTTAAGAGGCTTTCATCTTAAATGAAATACACAACACAGATTACACCTTCATAGGAAATCAAGAGGTCCTAAATATACTAATGGAGAAGGACATTTAAGAGACATTAAATTACCCAGTCTATAATTTTAGGGGGTTTGCTTATCTGTGCATCTTTTTACTGCTTCGGATAATTAGGAAAATTTCCTTGGCAGTGTCCTAAGAGGATAAGCAAAAGAGTGACATAACTACTCCCAAGGAAGGAAAGGTCGAGGTTTTGCATTCTGCAGATTTTTAAAGTAAAAGAGAAAGTATTCTTCATATGAGCAGTCTGAAGCAGTATGCATATTGTATGCTTGGAAATGTAATCCTGTACAAGGCTTCTCCCTCTCCTTGGTCACTTACAGTATCTGCCTGGTCCTTCTGCCTGGAAGAGTGCAGGTTAGGGAGGCTGGCTGCTCATCTCCAGCCTTTCCTAAATGCAGCCACTCAAAGGAAGCTCCCAAATGGAGCAGGCACCCAGTCAGTTCAAAGGCTTCTATTAGCTCTGCCA
>NW_020955474.1:238840-250545 GCF_003031625.1 Empidonax traillii
AAAAAAAAAAAAAAAAAAAAAAAAAAAAAAAAAAAAAAAAAAAAAAAAAAAAAAAGCCTCTTTGGAAAAGTGCTTGAGAACATCCCGAAGCGATTGGAGGAGCGGAAAACCCTTCCCCCCTGCACCTGACTCGTGAGTATTTACAGCACTTTTCAAGGCGCCTCGGCACTGCCACTGCACAACCGGGAGTGGATGGGCTGCGTGGGGCCGGCAGCGCCGTAGGGACCAGGACCGGGACCAGGACCAATGCGCCCGCAGTGATACAGCGTGTGCCTGTGTGCTGGGCGCCATCCGGGACCGCTACACCCACCCGCACGGAAAGAGAGTCTGCAAGAAGCAGAAACCCTACATCCAAAATGCCACGCTCCTTCCTGGTCAAGAAACATTTCAATTCATCCAAGAAACCGAATTACAGCGAGCTGGACACTCATACAGGTAACAAAACGAAATGTACTGCCACTGCGTCTCTTCTGAGGCTGCGGTCGTTGCGTGGCAGTTCTGAGGAGGGGTGGGATTGCTTTGCAGGCTGCAGGGTACGGCTTAGTTCACAGCTTGCTCTATTATCTCCTGCTTACAAGGAGCAATATCTCTGAGAAATATGCTAGTGCTGACCAGAATGAATCATGAAAGTTTGCTCATCCACTTGAACTCAAGTTACTTTGAGAGGATTTGGAGTTTTCCTGTTCTATATCTGCTGGTGGTGGAATTGAAATTTTACCCAACTCCTTCAGGAAGTTTCACTGTTTCATTGTGTCAGGCTGCATGGATTTAGAAGCAGTATGCTGCCTTGAAAAAACTCTGCAACTGCAGTTTGCCTGTTCAAGGGTACTGTCTCTACACATCAGAATATGTGTATAAAACAGTATTTTCTCAATTATTATATTCAGATTATCCTACTGACTGTTTAATTAATGAAGCTTTTAATCCTCCAAATATTAATTTTGCTGCCTTTTGAAGTACTTTTTAGTTCTCTTACCTTAAAATGTTCTTCTTTCTCCAGTGATTATATCCCCCTACCTGTACGAAAGTTATCCAGTCCCTATCATACCACAGCCAGAGATCCTGAGCTCAGTAGCTTACAATCCTATTACTGTGTGGACTACAACTGGGCTGCTACCGTCTCCATTACCCAATGACCTGTCTCCACTTTCTGGATACCCCTCATCTTTGGGAAGAGTCAGCCCACCTCCACCTTCTGACACCTCCTCCAAAGATCACAGCGGTTCAGAAAGCCCCATTAGCGATGAAGAAGAGAGAATCCAGTCAAAGCTTTCAGACCCTCATGCAATCGAAGCTGAAAAGTTTCAGTGCAGTTTATGCAACAAGACCTATTCAACTTTCTCTGGGTTGGCCAAACATAAGCAACTGCACTGTGATGCCCAGTCTAGGAAATCATTCAGCTGCAAGTACTGTGACAAGGAGTATGTCAGCCTGGGAGCACTTAAGATGCACATCAGGACCCACACACTACCTTGTGTCTGCAAGATCTGTGGCAAGGCTTTCTCTAGACCCTGGCTACTTCAAGGACACATCAGAACTCACACTGGTAAGAACAAGCATTACATTTATAGTTTCTTGTCACTGTAACATCAGGATGCCTTTTTGCTATTTTTCTCCACAGGTGGAAAAACCAGCAGTGTTTCTTAATCAGCCTTGAAATGCATCCACAGAATTTCAAATAAATCATTAAAAGGCTAACTTCTCCCTCTTGGAGGGAGGGTGGAAGGGGAGTGCAGCATGGTCTCGTAACTGAGGCTCAGATACTGGCATAAATCAGCATTGCTGTCCTGATAATTTTAGGATGGTTTAACCCATTTCTACTAGCTGAAGGTTTTGCTTTAAGGATTTTATGTTAACTTTCAGGCTTTGGAAATTACTAACTTTGAGAAGGCTCCAGTTGACTCTGAAATCAGGCAGCAAAAAACAGAATGGCAATGCATGAGGGGCTGCTTTCTGATTCCTTAAGCAGCTGGCAAGTTTTGCACGCACTGTCTCAAGTCCTTAAGAATTAGAAACACATCATCAGCCAAGTGGCTGGTTTTTTTTCTGTTGAGGCAAAAACTGGGTTTTGAATATAACACTGGGTACAGTGTAGTGTCTGTACAGCTGTTTGCTGCTTTTCAGTCAAAGGCCTTGTTCCCTGGTAATCCATACAGCATTATGCAGAAAAATTTCTATGAAAATATTTAAAAATGTCTGGAGGAGCCCAGTCTAAAAGTACTGCACCTGTAGATGAAGAAGATAGCAGCAGCTTGTCTTCAGAGACTGCACTTAGCAACATATTTTGAATACACTAGGGTTCTGCAAATACAGTCAGCAGTGCAGAAAGCTGCTATATCTGTGGCCTGATTTACTTTTTATTACACAATTTTTCATTATAACAAGTAATTTCTATTTCTCATTTGTTTCTTAGGATAAAAGAAAGTTTTACCTCTCCTAAACTTGTGTTTTTCTAAAAAAGTTTTATCCTATTTTCTCTTGATATTTCCTTTGTAGGAGAGAAGCCGTTTTCCTGTCCTCACTGCAACAGGGCTTTTGCAGACAGATCCAATCTGAGGGCTCATCTGCAGACCCACTCAGATGTGAAGAAATACCAGTGCAAAAATTGCTCCAAAACTTTCTCCAGAATGTCTCTTCTGCACAAACATGAGGAATCTGGCTGCTGTGTAGCACACTGAGTCATGCAGTCAATGTTTACCTGGACTCGATGTATTTCTCCACTCTTGTTCCAAATGATAAGTAGAAATCCAAAGGCATTTTCTCATCTACTCTTCAGCCAAAAAAAAAAAAAAAAAAACACCAAAAAAAAACCCAAAAAGCAAAACACACACACACACACACACACACACAAAACCAACAAACCAAAACACCACGAAACAAGCAGACAAATAAACTAGTGGAAGAACTTAGAATGTCAGTAGAAATGAGCTTTAAGTAGTTTCTGTTCAGCCATACATTTGCATTCTTACGTGTGAATTCTGAAATATGGGGACAGATGCCATGCATGACATTTCAAGCAATCTAAAGAAGCATTATCAGCTTTCTTTATAGATGAAGCCAAATGTAGGTAGTCTTTTCTTGCTTAGAAAAGGCTGCAAAATTAACGATACATTCCTGCCAAGCCATTTCAACCAAAGAAACAGTATTTTAAATGAAAATTTTAATAAAAGTACTACCCAAGTGAATTTTGCTAGACACCATTTTTCTCAGGTGCCTTAAAAAGTATTCCAAGTTTACCTTAGTAAATGTTTAATGTTATTCATTGCTGTGTTTTTTATTTTATTTTATGGGAAGCCAAGGCCTTCATTAATGATCTAAAATGCTTTAAAACTGCATAATTAAGAGAGCAAAAAAAGTATAAGAGAATGTACAAAAAAATTGAAAGCCACAATGTAACCGCATGTGCCTTCAAAAAAAAAAAAAAAAAAGACAAAAAAAGGTAATACTGTAGCTTCAAACATTCCTGGTGCATGCTTGACCATCTTTTGATATGGAATAGTTCATCTAAACTTCATTTTTTTATAAAAAAACGGGAATAAGTGCAAGAGAGGGGATCCATGGGAGCTTTACAATTATTTTTTTAAATGCACAAAGGAAATGCAATATTTTCAGCATTACCCCTCCAAGTGCCTTTTTTATTGATGATTTTGTAAAGTATGTGGACATAATGTAAATATTTTTATTTTTATATGACTGAATGTGTTATGAATGAAAGCGAATTGTTGCCTATAGCAGCATCTATAGATAACTTGAAGAAAGTGTGAAGTGAAATTTATGTTGTTTTCTAGCCACTTTTTTACAATAAACATTTTTAAGTAAGATGTCTGTTGTTTGTTCTAATTGAAGAAAACATCTGCGTCTGTTTTTAAACATAGAAAAATGTGAATGTCTCTACATGACCAAATGAAGATAAAAGTGAATTTCAGATAAAAATATTTAATGCAAAAGTTCTGAACATTAGAAGGGAATATATCCATTGCATTTTAGAAGATTTAAAACCCCATAGAGCGTTTTTCTAGAGTTGTGGCTTTAAAGCACTTGTTTTTCTGCTTCTTACAAGAGTGCGGTAACATTGTGAAATATATTTTATCAAAACTATTTAAGAGCAACTTCTTTCTTGCATTTTAACCAATGAAAGGATGCTAATAGAGTAGCCTTATTATAGCACCCTGAAACTCTGACATCAGGAAATCTGGGTCTGATCCAAAGTTCATTAAAGTCAGTGGAGCCTTACAGGAGTTCAGCAATGTTTGCATGATGCTCTTTTAAAGTTGCAGTATAATACACTTTTTATGGCAATTTCAAAACAAAGATATTTTATTAAAATATGTTACATATCAGGTCTTTCAAGTGAATGCATTACAATTGTACATCAGCTAATATATCACAGGAAAGAAATATTCCATAATAAAAAGTAGAAATCATTTTCTTCAGATGATTTGCCTGAGGACTCCAAGATCTGAACTACATAAAAGCATTACAATATCAACAAATCATGTTTCGTCATTACTAAATGATGCAAAACAACACCATTTTCAACTTTTAGCAAAAGACAAAGCCAGAGAAGAAACAAGCACCAGTTGTCATCCAGCCTAAAGACCTCTATGTCTACAATAGGGTACCAGTAGGAACAAGTAATAGCAAAAATACAATTCCAACAATTTAACATGAATGCTAGTGATGTATAAACTTAAGGTGCACATTTCTTGAAAAAGAGTATGTTTCAGAAAAATAATGCAATAAATTGTATCTTCTCTCTCCTCCAGCTGAGTTCTGTAGAGTAGGGCTTCAGCAGGACGGCAGTAGAATAACAACAGACAGAAGTTTTGCACCTTTCCTCCACAGAAAGTGTGATATTGAAAAAAAGATCAGCTCCCACGAAGCTTTCATATTCTCCAAGCATCTTCTGACAAAATCTCAGGGTTATAACAATGATTCCCTAGGAGCTGCTAGATTTTTCTTCAGGAAATAGCTAGAGAGTTCAAGCAAGATAGGGTTAGTGGGAATTTGCAAGGTAACATTTCAAAATGAACACATGAAGGCATCAAATACCCTTGAAAAGTTTCATGTGGTTACTCTATTGATTTGCACTTCCATGTCATTCGCTTTGAAGTTCTTAGGCTCCAGCAGCTCTTTGTGCAGCTTTCTCTTCCCAGAGCAAAGTTTACTGGAGTATGAGTAAAGCTCTGGCAGTCAACAGCTATTTGTACTGTCAAAGTTCTGGGTTTTCTCTTCTGTGTTGTGCCACAAGGACTTTTCCATTGTTTTAATTCACACTTTAAATTCTCTACATGCACAGTAAATGAAATAGCATAAGAGCTTGACTTCTGAATGAGTGTAAATGCTACTGTTGTCCTTAAGGGAAATCAGATGAAAACTTCATCAAAATACAGTATGCTAAACCAAACACAAGTGGAACTGGTCTGATCTGGAGATGACAATTAAGATATGCTACTTTGCATGCCTGTAACACCTGTACTCATAAAACACAAAGATGGGAAAGGCTAGAAGCTCTTCTGGCTCATCTCTGTAATTGAAACAGAGCACTCTATCACAGAACCCTAGCTCTTTGTCCAGTTGCAGCATAACCTTCCCAGGCAGCTGAATTTCTCTGTTTTTCCTGTGTGACTGCTTTTTATTCCCTGTCAGGATGTTTCTCCAAACCATAGTAGTTTTAAATCATTACCTTAGAAATACCCTTCTGCACCTGCACAAGCTATTTATCAATGTAAATTGAATTCTGTTCTGAGCTCCTGGTCAATGACTCCTATGACTTTTTCAAACCACAAGGGAAAAGCTCCCTCCATGGTGAATACCCACTGAATCTCTGCAGCCACTGCAACATTTCTCACAAAACATCTCTTACTCTATATCCAAATATTCAACTTTTTAAACCTTTCATAGGAAAACATGGCCCCACACTCTAAATATCTTCACTGATCTATTCTGAAATCAGTCACTTTTTTTACTTTTAGTTTTTGACACCAGTGCTAAATATAATTCTTTTAAGTGAAGTTAAGCTATCACAAGACCAGTTTCTCCTCTAAAAGCGCCTGAATGATAACACTATGCACAACATTCATAGCATTTTTAACTATTCACTAAAGAGTTGTTTAAAGTCAGAAGATCCAGGGAAGGGATTTTTGCCCAGAGTTTACTTCAAATCTGTAAATCCAGACCTGTTTGGTTATATGATTGTCCATTATACAGAATGAGGGCCATATCTTTCCTTTAGGATGTTTTGTCCATTTACTTTCGATGTTCTTTCAGTCTGTGGAGGAGAGCAGAGCCACCTCAGCACTTGTGCAGTTACAAGTCAAATACAATAATTTCTCAAGGCTGAAGGCAATAATTGATTCACTTTGGTTCCCACATCTCTCTTCACTTCTTCTGTTTAAGAATGTTTTCACCTCAGAGGCTGCAGAATGAAGTAAGATGTGCATGAAATGAAGACAGAACACTTTTAGGCTCAAAGCACTGCAATTGTCCTACCATGTAATTCAGAGTTCAGAAAAGGGTTAAAAGAAGTGCGTCTCAGATTAAAGCACCATGAAATCTGGCTTCTGTATTTTGCTCTATTATTTGAATTATTATAGTTCCTGTTGTCATTAAGCAAACTCAGGGCCTATTACTCCAAGCTCCATAAAATCATATAAAAACAAAGCACTGTAAAGATCCCATGATTTCAATTTTAAATAAAAAAAAAAAAAAGGGAAATCTGGTAATTTAGTTCTGATGTCTTGTGCTACAGCTGTCACAAAATAAATCAATATTTAATTTGAAAACATATTTTTCTTTTTGAATAAGACATTTGCTTTAGAAATAGTGGAGTTTACTAGCTGTCCCAAAAATTTGGTTTTGTCTCTTTAAAGGAGGTGTTTTAACAGTTAAATTATATGAATTATAATTCTGGTTCACAAAAGTATGAGGAGTGGAAGGTGAGAAGAGCACTCCATTCAGCTTATCTTGTATCAAATGATAGCTGTAAGAAATAAGAACAGATTGTGAAAGTGAAATCACAGAGCTGAGGAATGGTTGAGGTGGAAAGGTACCCCTGGAGATTGATTAGTCCAACCCCCCTGCTCAAAGCAGGGTCAGTAGAATAGTTTACCTAAGACTGGGTTAAGATGGGGTTTTGATATTTCAAGGCATGGAGACCCCATGACCTCTCTGGGCAACCTGTGCCACTGCTCACACGTACAGTAAAGGTGTTTTTTCTTACATTTTTTCTTACATTTAAATGGATTTTTCTGTATTCCAGATGGTGTGCACTGTCTCTTGTCCTGTCACTGGGCATTAAGAGTCTGACTGTATTCTTTACTCAATCTCATCAGGTATTTATACACATTATTAAGATCTTCCTCAAGTTTTTTCCTCTCAAGCTGTCTCAGTGAATCCAGTATAAATATCCAATGTCTTAATTACCTCTGTGCTTCGTCACTGGACTTTGATATTCTCGTGTCAACCTTGTACTGGTGAGGCCAGAATTGGGTAGTGCTGCAGATAGGCTTCACAAGTGCTGATCAGAGGTGAAAATACCACTCAGTTTCTGATGGGATGCTGACAGGGTGTGTTAATTTTGTGGAAACAGCCTTAACAGTACAGTACAAACAAAAATGATCCTTGCATTCTCTGTTCCTCCTTCCCCAAGATTTTCATTCTTTCTACATATATTCAAAGTCATCAAGAATCTTGAAGGGTGTGGGGAGTATGGGACTGTGTTTTCCCGGGAGAGCAAGAGTTGCCCTGTCCTATTGCATAGTGCAGCATAAAGGGTGCCTCAGCCAAACCAGACTAGGGACTGAAAAAAAAAGGATCAACAAGTGCACAGTGGTGTTGTTTTTACACGTTTGGGAGTTTGGTCACCTTGTTCCTCTACACTTATCTTTACAGAACTTCAAGAATGCCATCAAAACCAATGCTTTTTTGGTGTTTTTTTCCTTCTTCTGGTTCACACATGATTTGGGGTACAAAAACATAAGTGTGTGCTCATTCATGGCCCTTCTTATTTTGTTTTCCCCATGTCTCTTTAAGACAAAAGTTATGTGACAGTGAGTTTCTGTTACATCTGTCTCCACTCTCCCTTTTACTTGGGCGTTGAATATTCCCATCTCTTATTTGTGTTCCTTTCTGTTCTATTGTCCAATGCATACCCAAGTAGCTGCAAGAATGAAGATCACAGTTTGGCAGCCCTAGCAAAGAAGGAATAAATGCTCTTTTATATCTTTCAATTACACAAACATATTTTTACTTCGTTTTGTAAAAAGAAGACTTCGAAAACAGGAATCACATGAATTTTAGCTCAAATTCACATGCTTTCCAACATTTTTAATAGTCTTCACTCTGTAAGCTTGGAAGAGCAACTGAGGTAAATGCAGACATTCACATGATTTTTTAACACATGTAGACATGTGGCTGGCCATCCTGCACATTCAAACACACAAAGCCTTTCACTGCAACCCTGATTTGGGGGATCTGCTTCAGAAAATCCCTCAGAGAGATCCCTCATTTAAATTCTTCTTACTTCTCATGTTTTAGCCACCTCTGTAACTTCTTACTCTGCGTTATATAGGAATGATCTCCTTCCCAGATGTGGTTGACAGCTGGTCAGAGTCAGGGGATCATGAATCTTTTAATACTAGAAAGATGTGGGCATTGTCATGGCCTCTAAGCAGCCCTAGATGTGGCTATGAGCAACAAATACATGTTACGTGCTGGGCTATTAAATGGCAGCAGCTCCCAACCATCACCTTTTCACATCTTTTCAAAGACGTGACCTGGGAGTGCAGGAGCTTGGTCTAACACATCCCTCTTAGAGAGGGGCCTACGTCTCACTGAGTCCTGTGGGCTCCCACATCAGAGTGCCAAGACACAGACATCTACTAAGTCGCTAAGAAGCAGTTGAAGTTGCACTGCAACTAGCTCAGATTTTGCACATGTCCCAAAAACAAATTAAATTCCTTTGAATGTAACCTGCCCTCTCATGTGGGCTGGCAGATCATCCACAGCTGGCAATGAATAAAAAATTAGAGAATGAAAAGTGACAGTTATTAAGTAACTCCAGTAAAAATTGAATAAGAAACAATCAGCAATTCAAAGTAATAATATTATGCATAAAAGACTAATAAAAATTCCCCCCATCTCAGTAAAAGCTGCATCATATTTGGCATTGATTCATTAATTTTTAAATGTTATAAAAAATATTTTGTAAGACAGTTCACCAAGATTTATAGCAAAGTATTCATTATTCATCTGTAATACATGAAACCAGGCCAGGTTGCTATGTCCCGAGGAAATTAAAAAAAAAGAATCTTGTTACTCGTGATGGACATTTTCGTGGTGTTTGTAAAACATCTTGGCATCTCAGCCCAGATCCTAACTAGTTCTGACTGGACAAGGCCAACACTCAAAAACAGTCAGGATTTTTTGACAGCCCTCACTTACTGACAGAAAAATCACCTTTTATTTGGAAAATGGTCTTCCACTTCTAGGTCATTTCAAGAAATTGCTCCACCCATTTTCTCTGTCCCTATTTTTCCCACTACTGACAGGAAAAAATAGTTTTTATTACTAATACTGTTGTTTCCTAGCAGTCTTTTCTCATAGGTTTGAAAATCATCACTGTAGGTGGTCACTGGTTTGGTGGTCACAGAGAAGAGCAGTGACTGAGGGCTACTTCTTAACATCTGAACCCAAATGCTTTGTCTGTCCACAGACAAATGTGTCAGTAGGTTACACTGGCAGGACAACAGGGATTCTGGGAACAAAGATTAAAAAAAAAGAGAGAGGTCTTGAGGACTGCTGAAATGTCAGTGTTCTTCAATAGGAGGACATGGTAGTGAATAGATATTTACAAGCAGTAAATATCAATTATAAATTAACTTCCAGAACAGTCACCTGCATGAGAAAAACCTCAGAAGTTCAGCACTGTTTAGCTTTGAGAAGAAAGTTTTACTTCAGTTAAGATTGAAACTGATATCACAGAATATTTGGAGTTGAAAGGGATGCACAAGAGCCACTGAGTCCAGCTCTTAAATGAATGGCCCATAAGGGGATCAAACCCACAACCTTGGTGTTATTTAGCAGCTGAGCTAATAAGACAGGTATGCCTGATTACTGTTCTTATTGCCACAAAATATAGCCAGAATAAAGGTGGTAGTAGGGTTTTTCTTAATTACATATATAGAAACTATAGCAGGAATGTTCAAAATCATAATAAACTATACATATTTATATTTATATATATTAATGAAATCATGTAAAATTAAATATGCAGTCTTGACAAAATATTTTAAGAAACAGCTCCGCTACAGTGTTCATTAATTTTTATTTAAATCTAAAACCTTTAGCTAAAAAATACATTTCCATTGTTTTTCAGCTTTTAAAAACAGAAATATTCATAGTTTATCTCAGATAAGGCATTCTTTTCCAATTAAAAAAAAAAAAAAAGACTATGCTTCCTTTTTACCAAACCTACATAGAACCCATAAGGCACTGAAGAGAACTCAGTTATTTTGAAAATAATGATAGTGTGATCCTACAGTTTTTATGTCTATGTCTGGAATTCTGGCAGAGATATTCCGTGTACAGGATGTCCTGGGATTGCCCCATACTGTGATTTTCTCACAAAGAACTTTGCACTTGCCCGTGTCAAAAAGTTATGAGTCCTATGGATATTTGCTAACAGAAATGGCAATTTTCAATAATCCTTTGCTGCAGTTTAGTCCCATGTACTACATCACATGTATTTGGTTCGGTTCATAGTGCTAAGGAAGCATAGCCAGAAGTCTGTAAGCCCAGGCATCTTGTTCTTTCTAAAACACTGACCTATTTGGAGTTCTATGGGTCCTTTCTTCTAGTAAACCCTTTTTTCCTGCTCTATAATTGCCCAGGCTGAAGAGGAATCAGAATTATCTGTGACGAGCTCTTTCCTTTTCCTGCACTGCTACATGTCAGATTGCTGTGCTAACAATGATGAGGGTGTGATTCTGAGCTTATATGGTAAGTTTATAGCATTTTTAACATATTTTTCCTTGTTTTTTTTTATGCACTTATGAATATAATGCACAATATGGACTTACAATTTAGACCAAGTACAAGTGTTTTTAGAAAATATAATTCTTCATAGTTTTTCAGATAACTGCAGATATGATATTAAATCTGGGCTCCTGATATATTTGAGAAGCTTTTTCTATTCAAGTTTGTGTCCTGGTTTCAGCTGGGATGGAGTTAATTTTCATCTTAGCAGTTGGTAAAGTTCTCTGTTTTGCATTTATTATGAGAATAATATTGATAACACACTGTTGTTGTTGCTAAGTGGTGCTTAACCTAAATCAAGGACTTTTTCAGTTTCCCATGCTCTACCAGCAAGTAGGTACACAAGAAGACATGAGGGAGCGCAGCCATGACAACTTAACCTGAACTGCCCAAAAGTATATACTTTATCATGCAGCATCATGCCCAGTATTTAAAGGGGAAGAGTTGACTGGGAGGTGCTGATCATGGCTCAGGGACTGGCTGAGCATCAGTCAGTGGGTGGTGAGTAATTGTTTTTTGCATCACTTGTTTCTTTTGGGTTTTATCTCTCTGTCTCTTCTCTGTCTCCTTTTCACTTTTTTTTTTTTTTTTTTTTTTTTTTTTTTTTTTTTTTTTTTTTTTTTTTTTTTTTTTTTTTTTTTTTTTTTTTTTTTTTTTTTTTTTTTTTT
>NW_020955474.1:251518-253980 GCF_003031625.1 Empidonax traillii
TTTTTTTTTTTTTTTTTTTTTTTTTTTTTTTTTTTTTTTTTTTTTACCTCTATTTTAATCATTAAACTGCTCTTAACCCACAGGTATTACCTTTTTCCAACTCTCTTCCCCATCACACCAGAGGTGGGGGACAATGAGAAAATGGTTTGTGTGGTACTGACCAGGGTTAAACCATGATACTTTAGTAAATGCCTTTCCACCTTGTTTATATCTCTCTGTTTAAAATAGAAAGTAAAAGTTTCACAAGAGGTCTCTTGAAGACAACCCTAAATTATGGATCTTCTCATTTTTAGCTGATAAGCTTGAGAGGGAAAATGCTGCATATACAATGCTGTGTGTTGACATTGTAAGAAGTGCCACAGTTGTTAAGGAGAGTAAATGTCTGTTTGCAACTTAGGATGCAATCACTAATAGAGAGGAAGACTGTTCTGCAACATTTGTAAAAAAGAAAAATATGTTGCCGCCACGTGTGATTTTGGTCCCCCACTTTAAACAGGAAACAGCTTATTAGTCCAAATAATCTTCTCTTACTCACATTACTTTGTCCCTAAATATAAAGTTTTCTGTTTGAGAAAGACCTCAGAATTTGGCACAGTACTTTTCTTAGGGACCCATAGCTAAAATTGCAACATATGTTACTGTAGATGAACACTATAGCTCAGTATCCATGCAGTACTTCATTTTGAAAGGAGGAGGTCATATTTTGAAGAGGTGCCATGCAAAGTCAAACCATGCATTTGTATTGCTCCTTTACTGAGAGGTTATGACCAAGTCAAACTCTTTAGGAGCAGAGCTGTCTCCTTTCTTGAACCAGAGCCACACTTGTGAATGACTTGTCCTTTAGCCTTATTCTCATGGTCTTTAATGCCCTGGTAGCAGTGCCTAACACGCTGCCAGGAGCCATCATGCCCTGATCTGGTGCAGCTGGGAAGAAAGTAGTCCAGGATTTCATTCAGGTATCCAAGAATGATTCTTTCCTCCAGGAAGTTTTGCTGATGTTTGTGCAGCAAACTACTAGCATATACACAATTCATATTGACAAAATGTGCTTTGCCAGAACTGCTTCTCCTGGTTGCCCAAGTCCAAGAGCAATTTTAGCTTTTGTCAGTACAGAAGTGTTGGAATTGGAAAAAAAAAAAAAAAAAAAAAAAAAAAAAAAAAAAAAAAAAAAAAAAAAAAAAAAAAAAAAAAAAAAAAAAAAAAAAAAAAAAAAAAAAGAGACACACACAAAAAAGCACAAAAACATCAGTGCTACACACTTGAAAAAAGTTCCTGACACAGACCTGATCTGAGACTCAGGACAGTACAGCTTGCTCCCAGGATTGAGCCTAAAGTATAAGCCAGACTTTAATGCTTAAATGACAGTATTTCAAGGTGACTTGTGATGGGAGTTAGGGCAGGAAAATGTTTGCTTAGTGGCAGCAGAAGAAGAGCCAGAAATAGTCCTTCTTGGCACTACAGAAAATGAGTTAATCCTTTTGCTTTCATTTTATTTTGTCCTGGCCTGTTTTTAGTGAGGATGAATAATGTCTACGTCTTGTAATACCTTGGTAAGTTGGTAGTTCAGCAGGTTTGCTGTTACCTTTCCTGGTTGGACCAGTACTGATTAGTTGCAGATTTCAACGTATGATCAGCTGACAAGTCAGGCTTGAAGAGTCTGAACCGTTGTAGTTACTGTTGAGGAATGTAAAATGAACATTGCTGTTTGGGGGGCAAACTTGTAAGTTGATGAAAATGTAGAGTTGAAGTGATTGAACTGATCCTTAACATCCACTAGACTGACTATGTGACCAACACATCTGTCCTTGAACAGGCAGCAGTCACGAGCATTGAGGCCATGCTGCTGAGAACTCAGCTGCGCTGGGCAGGGCACGTCTCCAGGATGCAGGGCCATCGCCTCCCCAAGATCGTGCTATATGGGGAACTTGCCACTGGCTGCCGCAAGAGAGGAGGCCCGAAGAGGAGATACAAGGACTGCCTGAAACAGTCCCTCAGCCTTGGCAATATTGATCACCACCATTGGTTTACCCTGGCCTCCAATCGGGAGGCCTGGAGACACACCATCTATAACGCTGCTGCTGCTTTTGAGAACACACGCAGGATCACTCTCGAGGAGAAAAGACAACACAGAAAGAATCGCGTCTCGTCAATATCACCTGGGGAGTCTTTCTGCTGTACCTTCTGCAACTGGACTTGTCTATCTTGCATTGGCCTTTTTGGCCTGTAACAAGCATGGGTAGAGCCCTCCTCAAATCTTCGTTCGCGAAGCCCAGCCATGAGAGTTGAAGTGAAATGCATTCTTTAATTACTCCTTCTAATTAAGATTTTGTAGACAACTACATGTGCATGGACTATGCTGAGTTAGGAATGCTGCATTTTGTTTCTAGCCATTTGAACCTCCCATTTACCTTATGCCAAAGATGAGCCTTTCCAGGTAATCTAAAATGTAGACTTCTTAACTG
>NW_020955474.1:254001-256486 GCF_003031625.1 Empidonax traillii
TTTTTTTTTTTTTTTTTTTTTTTTTTTTTTTTTTTTTTTTTTTTTTTTTTTTTTTTTTTTTTTTTTTTTTTTTTTTTTTTTTTTTTTTACCTCTATTTTAATCATTAAACTGCTCTTAACCCACAGGTATTACCTTTTTCCAACTCTCTTCCCCATCACACCAGAGGTGAGGGACAATGAGAAAATGGCTTGTGTGGTACTGACCAGGGTTAAACCATGATACTTTAGTAAATGCCTTTCCACCTTGTTTATATCTCTCTGTTTGAAATAGAAAGTAAAAGTTTCACAAGAGGTCTCTTGAAGACAACCCTAAATTATGGATCTTCTCATTTTTAGCTGATAAGCTTGAGAGGGAAAATGCTGCATATACAATGCTGTGTGTTGACATTGTAAGGAGTGCCACAGTTGTTAAGGAGAATAAATGTCTGTTTGCAACTTAGGATGCAATCACTAATGGAGAGGAAGACTGTTCTGCAACATTTGTAAAAAAGAAAAATATGTTGCCGCCACGTGTGATTTTGGTCCCCCACTTTAAACAGGAAACAGCTTATTAGTCCAAATAATCTTCTCTTACTCACATTACTTTGTCTCTAAATATAAAGTTTTCTGTTTGAGAAAGACCTCAGAATTTGGCACAGTACTTTTCTTAGGGACCCATAGCTAAAATTGCAACATATGTTACCTGTAGATGAACACTATAGCTCAGTATCCATACAGTACTTCATTTTGAAAGGAGGAGATCATATTTTTAAGAGGTGCCATGCAAAGTCAAACCATGCATTTGTATTGCTCCTTTACTGAGAGGTTATGACCAAGTCAAACTCTTTAGGAGCAGAGCTGTCTCCTTTCTTGAACCAGAGCCACACTTGTGAATGACTTGTCCTTTAGCCTTATTCTCATGGTCTTTAATGCCCTGGTAGCAGTGCCTAACATGCTGCCAGGAGCCATCATGCCCTGATTTGGTGCAGCTGGGAAGAAAGTAGTCCAGGATTTCATTCAGGTATCCAAGAATGATCCTTTCCTCCAGGAAGTTTTGCTGATGTTTGTGCAGCAAACTACTAGCATATACACAATTCATATTGACAAAATGTGCTTTGCCAGAACTGCTTCTACTGGTTGCCCAAGCCCAAGAGCAATTTGCAATCCAGTATCACTACCAATAGATTTTAGCTTTTGTCAGTACAGAAGTGTTGGAATTGAAAAAAAAAAAAAAAAAAAAAAGAGAGAGAGAGAGAAAGAGACACACAAAAAAACACAAAAACATCAGTGCTACATACTTGAAAAAAGTTCCTGACACAGACCTGATCTGAGACTCAGGACAGTACAGCTTGCTCCCAGGATTGAGCCTAAAGTATAAGCCAGACTTTAATACTTAAATGACAGTATTTCAAGGTGACTTGTGATGGGAGTTAGGGCAGGAAAATGTTTGCTTAGTGGCAGCAGAAGAAGAGCCAGAAATAGTCCTTCTTATGGTAGCACTACAGAAAATGAGTTAATCCTTTTGCTTTCATTTTATTTTGTCCTGGCCTGTTTTTAGTGAGGATGAATAATGTCTACGTCTTGTAATACCTTGGTAAGTTGGTAGTTCAGCAGGTTTGCTGTTACCTTTCCTGGTTGGACCAGTACTGATTAGTTGCAGATTTCAACGTATGATCAGCTGACAAGTCAGGCTTGAAGAGTCTGAACCGTTGTAGTTACTGTTGAGGAACGTAAAATGAACATTGCTGTTTGAGGGGCAAACTTGTAAGTTGATGAAAATGTAGAGTTGAAGTGACTGAACTGATCCTTAACATCCACTAGACTGACTATGTGACCAACACATCTGTCCTTGAACAGGCAGCAGTCACGAGCATTGAGGCCATGCTGCTGAGAACTCAGCTGCGCTGGGCAGGGCACGTCTCCAGGATGCAGGGCCATCGCCTCCCCAAGATCGTGCTATATGGGGAACTTGCCACTGGCTGCCGCAAGAGAGGAGCCACAAAGAGGAGATACAAGGACTGCCTGAAACAATCCCTCAGCCTTGGCCATATTGATCACCACCATTGGTTTACCCTGGCCTCCAATCGGGAGGCCTGGAGACACACCATCTATAACGCTGCTGCTGCTTTTGAGAACACACGCAGGATCACTCTCGAGGAGAAAAGACAACACAGAAAGAATCGCGTCTCGTCAATATCACCTGGGGCGTCTTTCTGCTGTACCTTCTGCAACTGGACTTGTCTATCTTGCATTGGCCTTTTTGGCTTGTAGCAAGTGTGGGTAGAGCCCTTCTCAAATCTTTGTTCGCGAAGCCCAACCATGAGAGTTGAAGTGAAATGCATTCTTTAATTACTCCTTCTAATTAAGATTTTGTAGACAACTACATGTGCATGGACTATGCTGAGTTAGGAATGCTGCATTTTGTTTCTAGCCATTTGAACCTCCCATTTACCTTATGCCAAAGATGAGCCTTTCCAGGTAATCTAAAATGTAGACTTCTTAACTG
>NW_020955474.1:256713-268377 GCF_003031625.1 Empidonax traillii
TGAAGTGAAATGCATTCTTTAATTACTCCTTCTAATTAAGATTTTGTAGACAACTACATGTGCATGGACTATGCTGAGTTAGGAATGCTGCATTTTGTTTCTAGCCATTTGAACCTCCCATTTACCTTATGCCAAAGATGAGCCTTTCCAGGTAATCTAAAATGTAGACTTCTTAACTGATGTGAATGGCAGCTTTACTATTTTAAATTACAGGTTGTAAAAAGAGAGTTACATTGTCAATCAGTCAGCAAATGGTGCTGCACTGGCCTTTCTAGAAAAACAAGCAATGGGTAATAAATTACTTTATGGTAGGACTGAATTAAAAACAAAAATCCTTATCAGTGCAATATGTTTTCTAGTCCACTAAAATTCTTCTCTTTTAATCTGTTCCAGCTATGTTACATTACCCATTTTTTTTAATTTAAACAAGTCTTTTTAAACATATATGTGGATGGATGGATACAACTGTGAACATTAATATACAAACGTAGACATGGAAACATTTTCTGCAGGTAAGCAGAGATAGAATTAGAGTAAATTGATACTCTAATGAATTTTTTTTTTAGCAGTACTATTAAGATGTGGCACATTCCCATTTTCTTCTCTATTCCAAAATCTTAACTTTCATTAAAAAAAAAACCTACAGTGAGTCTCTTGTTCCTATAGTTACCCAGAAAAAACAGAGCTGTGACAGCAATCAAGTGTAACCAGTAGACTTGTAGTCACCTTCAAGCAGCGCAACAACAGACTGCAAAGGCAGACAAGTCTCAAAGAGATATATTGGCACTGCTTCACTCAGAAAGGCTTCAGTGGGGACAAGAGATGATAAATGTTAGCAGAGGAACCCATTCTCTGGCTGACCAAAAGCATGGAAAGAAAGCATGGGAGAACATCACAGTAAACCTCTTCACCATTTACTGAATTACCTTTTACTTTGGTGCTGCAAGCAGCAAAAGCCTTTTGGATCCTATTGGATTACATTTGAAAAAAAGCAGAAAAATTTTACTGGGAGTTAAATCTCCTAGGAAGATTTCTGAGATTCTCAACACTAAAAATATGCTATTGTTTCCACCTTCCCTTTCCATTCATTTCCTGCTTTTGAGCTGCATAAAATGCATGGAACAATGAACCAGTTTGTGGATGGGCTTACAGAGCCCAGTAGCCAATACACAAGCATATAATTCCCAAATAAGTCAAGAAATCTTTATGCTTACAGAATACAGACAGTTTGTGTTTTTTACTCAGACTTCTCCTTGACTCCTCAACGGCAGCACTTGAGTACAATGTCCCTGTTTAGGTTTACCACACACCTGCATCATCCTTTTTCTCTAGTAGAAAATAGTTTGGGAGACAACTGAGACTACGGGTTTGGATTTCTCCTATATGTTCAGCAAACTCAGCAGAGCAAAATAAAGAGCCAGGTATCTTCCTGTGCATATTAATATATCACGTGTGTTCAGGAAATCTGACACATTCAGGAAACACTGGTCTTACCAGGTGTGAGCAATAGAGTGTGCAGAGCCCTCACAGTATCATATCAGACCTATTCCATAAATACAAAGGCTCAATCTGCACCTAAGAGAAAAGTCATATGAAACTGCAAAGTTTTACATTTTCTATACATTCAGAAACCTTCTGGAAAAACAAGGACAACATAACAATCCTACTTCTACATAGGTACTCTGAAAAAGGGGAATCTGTATGAGCCTTGCCGTGCAGCAGAAAATTCCACTTTTTAAGAGATGAGTATGAGAGGTAAGGCTCTGCCTATACATCCAAAGAGTATACAGCACAAATCCAATCCTCCTTCATCCACACTTCAACCCAGGAGCTGTGGATTATAACCTTTCACCCCGTATTGCACACAATCAGTGTTCAGCTCCCAGGTGCAGAGATAGTTTTATGCTGGAGTTTTCAAAGCACCAGGTTCCAGTGAATAGGCACAGTCTTCTCTTTTTTGGCTCCCCACTATGTAATGCCTGCAGAACATGTCAGACAAATGCTAGAAAGGTCAGGGGGTAATGGCTAACAGGAAAGCTGTTTCTCATGGCTCCATCCACAGGATAGGGTGGGTGCATTTCCCAGTATGCCCCACAGTCCAAGTCTCTAGGTGCACATCTGGTTACATTCTCATCGTATGTCAGGGCAAAACATTAGTGAGCAACCTCACTTTCCTACAGAGGGAAGCTCATGCATGTCGACAAGGTATGTTTCAGAAGGTCTCCTATCCTACGGTAGGGGACAACCAACACTGTAATATGTGAATGTGCTCCAGAGTCTGGCTGGAGCCATTGTATCCCAGATTTTATTAATATTATATCTACTTTCTATAGGCCAAAGGTCAAACATATTTCTGTCAAGACAGTGCTTTGCAAAGGCACTGTGGAAATGGTGCAGTTAGCAGCATGTCACACATGTTTCAGAGAAGGAAAGGACAGTAGAAGACCTGTGTCTGTCCCTGTGGCTTGTCCTTCAGGCTGCTCCACTCCACAGGTAGCTGCTGTGCTGCAAAGCTTACATGGAAAACCCACAGAACAGCTGAGCTGAACAGAATTGCAGCCAGTGACTCAACAGCAAAAGCTTTCCACTTCTGTAATGTTATTTTAAAAAGGGACAGGGTTTCAGGAGCTTCCAGGAAAAAAAAAAACACACTGAAATTCTGGCCTGCATAAAATCCGATCTTGCGCATGCTGACTTGAGTAGCAAGTTTGGAAAGTGTCATCAAGGTCATGTTCTGAATTCAGGTCTAAACCCACCTATCATATAGAATACAGGCTTGAACCCATGTCCCTGGACTGAGCCTAAACTGATGTGCTGTGAGTCATAGTCTATCCTCCTCTTTTGCCTTTCTACACCTGGATACCTTGCAGACTGGTGGACTGCTTGGAGGTGGAAAAAATGAATCAGTGCAGGAAGATGACTTATTTCTAAACTCTTATGAATATTGTCTTATACTTCCTTACCTTTTATTGTAGGCGACTCTGAAGATGCAATTTAAAAGCAACACTGACACTGGAACAGGTTGCTCAGAGGGGCTGTGGAGTCTCCATGTTCAGATATATTCAAAACCTGATTGAATATAATCCTGTGCAACCTACTTCAGCTGTCCATGCATGAGCAGAGGGTTCAATGAGACAATCTCTCCAGACATGTCTTCCAACCACAAGAATTCTGCAATTCTACAGTTAAAATAAAATAAAATAAAAAGGAAAACAAGAGAGGTTTATATTTTCATGTGAACAAAAACCCCTAGAGAAAAAATAAATTCTTTTGGATCAGATTGATGAAATGCATTTATTTTTTTAGCCATGGAACAGCAAATTCAGTTATGGTCTTAATTCCAGTTACTGAACCCTTCTAAATTCTGGCCTCGTTTTCACTCTGCTGAGGTACAACAGAATTGATGGATGTGTGTGGCAGCAGTGTGACTGGGATGTGAAATCATGTGCTTTCCCCTCACATGAAGAGGCATTTCAGCAATGACTAATCATGTATTTTCTCCTTTGGCAGCTATTCACAGAGGTTTTAATTTGCAAGGCAAGATTTCCTATCCTTTCTGTTGTTATAGTGGTGAAGTCCCTAAAAAGTGACATTTACTAAGGGTGCAGATTTGTATGAGATGTTTAGGATATGGACTAATTCCATGTGTTCTTAACATGACTACAAGAAGTCTCAGAAAAAGTCTTCCAAATGAGATTTATTGAAGTTTCCAAATGTCCTGAATTGTTTTCCCTTGAAGCATTTAGTTCAATAGATCTTTATCAATCTATACCTGTACATACACGAAGATCCATACACAAAGACACATGTTTACAACAAATTGCTGAGACTCTCCATATCTGAGGTCTTTTCTGCATATTCATAAATATACCTAGGGGCTGAAATATCTTTTCTGCATGACAGATTTTGCCCTAATAATTTGCACAGTAGATCCCATTAAAAAAAAAAAAATTACTTTTAGACAGATATTTCTGAAACATACTTTCAAGATTCACTGAATTTCCTTGGTATATTTAATTACAAGAAATGCTATTTCATTTTGGTGAAGCAAATGATAAAATCTTAGAGAATCGGTCATGAGAAATATCTATGACAAGATTGAAAATCCCACAAACTATTGCATTTTTTCTTTCTACACATCATTGGCATGTTTCTTATCGTACCATCTTCCAGACTCCAGAAAAATCATAATATTAGGTAAAATAACTAAAGAAGTATTTAGTACAGGCAATAGGACGTTGAAATACAGGTTTCTATCATAAAAACTATATTCCCATGTATTATTAATTTAGTATTATTATTTAATTATTTATGGTTAAAAAGCCTTTAAAAAATATAAATTATGTTTCTTATCTTGATTTTGGAAAATTAGGCAAATTCACCAATAATTTTCACTTAATTTTGTGCACAATATGTATAAGCCTGATTCAGAGGAGCAGAATATGTTTCCAAGCAATAGGAAATTCCAGTTTCTTCTTTTATTGACTTACAAATTTGCCATATGTGTAATTTATTCCTTCAGCAACCAAAACACAACAAGCTCTGTACTGTCACTGATGATCATCTCTAAAACATGAGATGCTAACCATACATACTTAATAAAACAGTGTATTCAATTAAACCAACAAAATTACATTGTTCTTATCAATATCACTTATTTCACTAGTCTGAAGAATGAAAAGTTTATATTCTTATTCAGTATTTTATTAATGGCACTGGAAAGAGAAACTATATGTTTCCTCATAGTTCCCCTCCTCCCAGCACTCTTTCTTCATCCCAGTTTGTTCTTTGTCTACCATCTCTCCTGGTATGTAATCCAAGGTTGTCAAATAGGCAGCAGCCTATTGTTTTAGATGCAATGTAGGACTATTTCTGAATGGTATAGACTTATTAACTCTGCATACATCATGCAGGGATTCATTGCCAACTGTTTGTGCGGAAGAACTGAGGGTTTTGTTCAAGCAGTTGAACCCAAAAGACTGACAAAGTGATTCTCCTTTCTCCTAAGTTCTGTTTCATATTTTGCATTTGAAAATGCATTTCAAATAAAAATGTTTCTAGGCTCTTAAAAAGATCATTAATGAGATCTTAAAATTATTTTCTTAATTTTTTTAATGAAGTCTCGTGTACCCTTTATTCACTAGACATCTGTAACAAGTGCACATTCACAGTGACCAGAGCTTAGCAAAGCAGCTTAAGCGAGTATTTGTTTAACTTCCTGCTAGTGTTCAAATCACTGCAATGTAAAATGTATCTGATTCACATCAGCTTGAGTTAGGCTTTCTCTGCTTTTGATGCCCAAACACATGGTTAGATACAGCCACAACATAAGGACTTTCCATTGTGAGACTTTTCCAGTGTTTGTGTCATATAAAGGGGTGATGGAGGAATTAGGAGGATGAGAAAAACTTCCTGCCTTGGACTCCTTCTCTCCCTGGGACATCACTTCCAAAGAAAACAATGCACCAGTATTTTTCAGATCCTTTTTGATCTGAAAAAGTTAGTTGCAGGATCTGTCATATTCAAAGTTTTCTTATAACCTCCTATTGCTGAATTATTAAAGAGTAAACCCCTGATTATATACATTTTGTTTCATTCCACTTCATTTCAATATCTTCTGCAAATTCAAATAGCCTGACATTTATATTAAGCTTAAGAGGTCATTGGATCCCGTTCTTCAGAGCAAGACATCAGAGTTTAGAGTCCCACTGATCATTTCTGTCTCTCAAGAACAGGTTCTGGATGAATTAGCACCACTATTAATCATAATAATACATCTACGTCTTGGTTCTGAGATTCTTGAGATGTTTTCCAGAAACTGCAAGCTGGCATGATACTAGCCAAAAAAAAATTAAAGCATGGATCTTAACTCTCCAGTGAATACTTCAGAAATTGAATAGCTCTCACAGCATAATATTTCTGACAGAAAATATACACTTGAGATGTTTTAAGCCTGAAATGTCACATACACAACAGAGCTTAAGCCTGAGAATAACCTCCCCTGTTTCTGAGATCATAACAGTAGTATTATCATTAAGAGGATAAAATGCCACTTCCTTGCTTCCCATACCTCAATCCAAATGAAATGTGAGTCGCTTAATGAATTTCATCTAAGCCTAATGGAACAATTTCAGCCTGTCCTGGACAACTCTCCTGCCCAATTCCCTCACACACACACTCACACACATTATTTCTGCTAGCTTGGATTTCATATCCGTCTCTGCCCGATCGCTTGTGGCAGGTTCTACTGGTAAAGCAAACGCTTTGCTGCTGTTTTTCCCCTTAGAATTACAGATCGCTGAAGAAGTAGCTTAAAACATTTCCACTGGAGAAAAATGTGATGAAATTGTTAAAGGTTCAGCAGCCTTGAAACACTAGCAGACTATTGGCATGAGGATTATTCCCAGACATGATCTTTCCCTTGGAACCTGCAGTTGAAGTTTGCAATATTTGTTAGCTTCATGCCTCCTCAGTGTAGCCTGTCTCTCTGGCTGATTTTCTTCCTTTCTTTATCTGAAGCTGGCATTTTTTCCACTCTCAATAATTAAGCTGTCTCGATGCTAGAGACATGCCTATTTTATCACATGTATGTCTCGTACACAGTTGAAAAAGGAGATCTCCAAGGGAGAAGGCGGCTGGCGTCTCTGCTGTTGAAACATTTTCAATCTGGCCTGAATACTTTGCCTGCAGTGCTGCAACCCACAAGGGGGTCTTAACCTCTGAAACCTGCTGACTCAAGAGTAATTGGCCAGCATGATGCCACTGTGACCATCAAGTGGAACAAATAAAATTACCCACCATTTCAGTGCCATGATTGTCCTCTCCCACTGCGTGATTCCATGAATCCCCCGGAGGACTGACCTGCTTATAATAAACAAATTGTTTTCTGGGCTCCTTTTCCATTGCCTCTAGGGAAGTAACAAGAAGACAAAACCAAGCTGTGTTAACTATATTTAATGGTCTTTTTTTTTTCCTTAAATTGCATCAGATGGTGCAGATGACTAGATACAGTATGATCTTTTAAAATTATATCCTCAAGAAGCAAACAATTAGAGAGAACAGCATCTCTACAAGGAAACTCAAGTTTACACAGACAGTTGTAAATTGGAAGAATTCAAGAGTATTACACATATCCAAGTTGGATGACTTAATTCATTTTCCTCAGAACGACAATTTAAAAGCAGGGATTCTCTTACTCTATACACAATTTTGTAATTTGTTTGCATAAGAGCAAGTTGTTTACACTATGGGACATGACTACATAAAGGTTGTTGCCAAAACTTACTATTTCCTGTAACAGTGTAAAACCAGAATATCTCTCATGATGGCAGTGGATTTAACCAGATACACAACAGTATAACCAAAAACTAAATTTGCCTTTACGCCTCTGTCTAAAAGAAGCTCACTAAAGATCAGAGGGGGAGAGCTAGGGGGAGAGTGGGATAGAGAGGAAGGAGGTAGTTCTTGTTCTCTTGGTTTTCTTTCTTTATGACCATGTAACAGCATCCCCAATATCTGGATTCATGCAGAGAAGATAATATGGCCTGGTAAACACATCAGCAGGACAAGTAGTGCAAAACTTGATTTTAGTGTTTTCAGTAACTGCCTGAGCTGATAATGGCCCTAATGTGGCCACAATTGACTGCAGAAGTGCAGATTTAGTCCCAGTCCCATAAACTTTTGTACTAACACTGTGTGAAATTGTAGTTGTTTTGAGTTTTCAGCCTTCATTTGAACAAGAGCAAAACTTGAAGCATGAAAATATATGAGAACTGCTTCTTTAGGCAAGAAGGTAGAGGAGCCCAATGACTTTTGCAGAATCAAATCAGGATAAAAAATAAATTGAGGAGACTGATAACTACAGTGAGTTACCTTGCCGTGACCAACAATAACCATCTTAAACAACTCTTGATTTGTTTCTGAAAACAGTTTGCTGTTTGTTTCCAACTATTTTATTTAGACCCACTTCACTTAAGTTATGTACTTAAGTGTATGCAGACTATTAAGCACATTATTAAAAGAAGGTCTTGAAAAGCCAAGGAGAACTAATACTTTCTCTTCCTTGAAATTTTTCTATTGCTATTTGGGATCACTTTATATCACTGCTAAATTCACTTTACTTAGCTTATTAAGGTATTTTGAGGAATATCTTACACAAAGTTTCAGTTTTCTTTCTGAATTTCAAAATCAACACAGTTAGTGTATTTAAAAAAATAGCAATATTGCCTATTTGTTTCTTTCCATTCAAAGTAATCTCCAAGTCTGAACAGACCATTTAATCTGGAACAGTTCTTGTAAATTGGAATGAGTATGAGCCCTGTTTCAAATTTAGCATGCATCTTTCTGTTCATTTTATTTCCCAGCAGATAAGGGACTGATCAAGACCACAGTGCTTCTACCATACAAGTTTTCTCCTTATCTAAATACAGCTTTTTTCTCCCTAGCTGCCCTTTCACTGTTGCAAATCTTTGTATGTCAAACAAGGGAGAGAAAAAGAAAAGAGAAACTGGTATCTGGGACCCTAACACTGTCAAGATAGGAAGAACATTTCAGCTGTGTTTTTTACCAGTCTCCTTCTCTCATTTATATTCTGTTACATTACTTTTCCTGTCTGTTTCAAATCCTCCTTTTGAGCGGTTTATAGTCACATCTATAAAGCACATTTGTCTACATCTCTGCTGTAAGGGAATGACAAGCATTGATTGGTGAATCTCCTTGTCTTACCCATGAAGCATCCTTCTCAGTCAGCCTGTATAACAGATAGATGAATCACGTGATACAAGAATTCCTTTCTATAAATAAACCCACAGAAAAGTGGTCTTCATCATTGTGAGGTACTTGATTCACAGTGGAGGGCTCTCTGGGGTTGGAGGAATCCTCATGGAAAGGATTTGAGACCTCAGGGCTAATATGCACCTGAGTATCACAATCAAAATTGTTCCATGCCCAGACATGAGACTTCCCATGTTCTGGTGCAATCTATCAGTTTAAGCCTCCATATGTGAAAAATTTTCTAAGTATTTTTCATAACCAGTAGGCAGTTCATGCATTTGCCATAATATAAACACAATATGTAGGTTATATGCTTACACACACGGGTCTTTTTTTCATTCACAGACATCTTTAGTTCTCTACTCCAGAGGCTTTGGAGGGCTGTCACCTATCCCAGAAGGCATGCAACTCTTCTGATAGCATAGCATACAATTCATTAATATCTCTACCCTATCCATCCCTGGGTGAAACTGGAAGCTGATCATGAAACCAGGGCAGTGAAGATTTATTTCCTTTGCTCAGACATCTTTGGTGATGACACTGTTCATTGAGTAGTACCTAGCTGAGCATTTTTCTTTTTTTTCCTATAGTTTTCCCTTGAGGGTAGTTGTATTAGTTTGGTCTTTCAATGAGCTTTGCTGATATCCAGACCATTTGGCCAGTCTTAAGCAAACTGTCCAGCAAGGAGATGCATGAGTAGCACCAGCAGAAAGACAGTGGCTCCTGACACTCCAAGCTCCCTGAGCAGGCTGCCAGGAGCAGTCAGCTTGGACAGAGACAGTTGTTTTTAATGTCTTATGAACTAGGGAAGACTGTAGGCTTTACTAGGAAAAGAGAAAAAACAGATCTACAACATGTAGAACAATTTCTGGTGGATAACTCTGGTTCGGGCAAGAAGACAGATCATTATACCATAATGACAAACATTAGTCACAAGACTCAATTTTTCAAAGAAACTAAGTTTAAAAATAGACTTCTTAAACCTTAATGCCTGGAACCTTGGGCAGATATTAAGATTTGTCTGCAGCTCCTCACTCTACTCCTACATTTTCCCATCTGCAAGCAACTGCTGCAAATGACTGCATACAACAGACCTGGACTTTATAGTTCTCAGTGAAGCAATAAGTCACCTCTACTTATACTCCTGTGACCTTATTAAAGAAGGAATACTACTGTCAGTAGTAATCTCAAATTCCTTCAGTTATCAGAACTTAAAACTCCCCACTTCTGTCTCGCAATATGATGTATTTTTTACTGTAATGTACATACATGTACCTATTTGTACATGCTTTTTAAAGCTTTTGCTGTTTTTTTCAGTACAATCCTAATGGCAACTTACCACAGTAATTTTCTAAATGTTAGTTAGTAGCCTCAGAGACATAAACTCACAAAAACCTTGATTAGCTCTTGCTGACAAACATATTCTTGATGTAATTATTGGCTTAAGTCATAAGAAGTGTAGTTTTGTGTCTGTAGCAGTCAAACAGCATCTGGAAGCTCTGAGAATCTTTTTGTGGCCTTGCTGCAGGAGTCTTTGTGGATTTGGCAAATGTAAATGTAAACTTTATGAGCCTATGTATCCCTTTCTGTGAGACAATGACATATTTATACTCCCCTCACAGTTTCTAAAGGGGAATATACAGCCTCCAGTCCTGAAGTTCCAGGTAGAGGACATTAGGAGCCCACAATTAATATCATACTGCAGGGACAAGCTTCTAATGGGATTTTACATTGCAAAATATAACAAAACATTTTCTGGTTTTCATCATTTTCTGCATCTCATACTGAACTCTTGTTGTCTTTGTTAAGATCGGTGGTGTTTGTTATATTTTTGTAAGACAGCCAAAGAAGTAGTAATAACAAATACATTACTTCTGCCTTATTCAGCTAGTTCAGATTCTCAGAGAATTTTTTTTTCAAATACAGTTAAGTCTCCTTTATTAACAATGGAAAAGGTTTATACTTTCTGTAGGGATACTGTGAAGCTGCCAAATTATAGGGATTTCTTGTACAGATTTTATGGTGTTAAAACATAAAGTGGTTTCAGAAACTGCAGGCAAACAAAAGGCCTTTCTGTATTTTTATCCACTTTGAATAGTTCTTATAACTCTATAGCAAAGTAAGATGAATAGAAAGGGACTAAAAGTCACGATGATTAATATGACAAGAGAATGAAGAGGTCAACTAAAGGCATTGCCATTATCCATAGTCCTTGTCAGAATAGGTGATTTGTGGGTTTAAATCCACAACAGAGGAAGTGAAACATAAACACTGAAAATTCTGTGCCAGTGCAACCTGTGGGAAGAGGGCAAGAGATTTTGATGCCAAAACGGCACACGGGTTTGATGCTGTGTGAAGACCACAAGCCATGCAAGCACCTGAAATCTGATATTAGTGCATCCATTCACCTGTCTCTAGCTATGGCCAGTCACTAAATGCTTCAAAGGAATGCAAATAAATAAACAACTTAGATGCCAAGGTATACATCAAGGGAGACAAGGAAATGGCAATTCCTTCCTGGCCAATATAAATATGATATAAACCAAATAATCAACATATAGAAATCCCATATCCCCTTGGGAAATACCAGTAAATCACCTACTTGCAAGCTTTCACTTTTAAGTCCTGAATTGTCTTCTCTCTAAATATGAAAAAGTCTTCTCTTGGAAATGTTGTAGTCTTTTCTATTCACCACCTGTTTGGAAGGTCATTGCAGGACATTGCCCCCAAAACACTTAAAAACCTCTGAAATCCAGCCTCCAAGGCCTGAATGGGGCATTGGGCAGCAATGCAGATTACAGCTAGAATAAAGCCTGTAGATAATTCATACCATTTGTCCAGCATGTTGAAACTAGATGATGTAGGTAATTTAAGAGCTTGCAGTCGCCCCCA
>NW_020955474.1:268839-269997 GCF_003031625.1 Empidonax traillii
CAGGACATTGCCCCCAAAACACTTAAAAACCTCTGAAATCCAGCCTCCAAGGCCTGAATGGGGCATTGGGCAGCAATGCAGATTACAGCTAGAATAAAGCCTGTAGATAATTCATACCATTTGTCCAGCATGTTGAAACTAGATGATGTAGGTAATTTAAGAGCTTGCAGTCGCCCCCATGGCCTTTGGTTCCTTTGCAGCATTCAGCTCCAGAACCAGAGGAACACAAAAACCTTCACTGAAGTGGTTACGGCCCTTTGGAATTGGATGGATTTCAACTCCTATCTTGGATAGGTTCAGAAAATAGTCAAGACATAACTTGGTTCACTTTGGTGCATGCTGGGGAGATATGTAAGTGAGACTGTTTTACATCTTCCACTCTGGGCAGTTATGGTGTCACCCAAGGTGATAGGCACAAGTGTTATGTCACTGTGATAAAGGTCAATGTTATGTTAGTCACATATCTATGCTATTTTTCTCACAGGACCTTCATTCCTTATGTATTTGGGTTTTGGTTTAGTTTTTTGGGTAGAGTTTTGAGATTGGGTTTATTTTGGTTTGTTAAGGGTTTTTTCCTACACAGTGGTTTATCTTTGACTTGTAAACGCTTCTATGTGAAACCAGTGATACTGTAACAGAGTTTCTGTTATCACAGGGGTTTGGTGATAGCAGCATTTCATGACTAATAACACTTAAGTGAAACACTGATATACAGCTGCTGTGATTTCAAACCTGGGATAATAGAAGTGCTATCACTGTAAAAATTAGTATTGCAGAAATAAAGTTAGAATAGCAAGGCAGTTAAAGGGACAGTCTCATCACACTTTAATCACAAGTTGATTCTTGAAGTATTCTTCTAGAATCATAGAATGGTTTGGTTTGGCACGGGTCTTAAAAATCATCTAGTTCCAACTCCCTGTCATTTGCAGGGACACCTCCTACTAGACCAGGTTTCTCAGACCTCCTTCCAACTCAGCCTTGAGCACTGCGGGGGATGGGGTATCCACAACTTCTCTGGGCAACCTATTCCAATGCCTCACCACTCTCACAGTATAGAATTTTTTCCATATATGTAACCTAAATTTCACCTCTTTCAGTTTAAACCCATTAGTCCTTGTCCTACCACTACAGTTTGAATTACTAAAAAAAAAAAAAAAA
>NW_020955474.1:270489-279932 GCF_003031625.1 Empidonax traillii
GCACAAATCTTGGTGGGTATATAAAGAGATGGACCCAGCCACTGAGATTTTTAAAACATCATTTTAGATGTGAAACAAAGAGAGATTATGTGAAAGGAGAGAGGGAGGTTGTGAGAAGTCTGACAAGTTACTCATCTGTAGCACATCTTGCTAATCCAGCTATGGTGGTTTGCATGTTTGGGATTGTTCAGAATGGTTAATTCATCGGTATGAAATCCCATCTTTTCAGTCAGCTGTATCAGAGGCCTCTCAAAATTCAAACCCACTGATGACCTTTGTGTAACTTATGAGGCCAAACAAACATCAAGATTTTAAAGGCTCACTCTGCTTATTTTAAGTGCTATAAAACATGCTTTTCAGAATATAAAGTGCCTTCAACAACTGAAATTAAAGGCTTCTTTAGATTTTGATCCATTCCTTCTGGTGCACTTGTTTCAACAGATACATGCTTTCCTCTATGAGAAACACAGCCTGATCTCTTTCAAATACTCCCTGCAATAAAGTAATAAACCAAAATAAAGCCTGATACTGCAATGAAATGAGAACCTTCTGGGAGTGGAAGTGGCATCCACCTCCTTTGTTTCACAGAGCTGAATACTTCATGTAGCTGAAAGATGGATGGAGGCAATGTCACTGGAGGTAATTCACACCTTTTGTCAGAGAAGGGGAAAAGAGTCCATTTATATCATTTTCACAGGATGATTTGGAAAATGCTCCCCCATAATCTGGGAGGACCTTCAAAACTTTGCTTTCAAATACTGGTGTTCCTTACTGTGAAGGATATCTTGCAATTCACTAATAGTAATATTTTTAGTTGGTCATTTCCAGATGCTTGACTGTGGTGGAAATATCAGGGCAGATGTGCATTTGAGATTAATTTATTCTTTTTTTGTTGCCTTAGAGGACACAGTGGTAGCATATTACCTCGCCACAATAAAATAGCTCAGATATGGGAAAGTCATCTAGTCCCTCTTGCTAACAGCGCAGGCTTGCCCTCTGCAGCATGCTCCCTAGTGCTTTGTCCAGTCTATTTTTAAATGGCCTAAGTGATGAGAATTTCTGCAGAGGAGAGTTCACAGGCAAGCCTCTTTCCTCTAACAAAGTTTTGGATAGATAAAGAATGATAATAGTAGTTTTCTTTATTAAGCTTTCTCTCTTTCACCCAGCAAAGTCCTTGGGGTGCTAAGCAGACATCACAAAACAATTTTGTGTCCCAACCAAGCTCAGCAATGTTTCAAAGAGATTAGTAAACAAAAATCAACACTAAAGCAAAGGACAGGGGATGACAAGGGCCCTTGAAGACGTGCCACTCAGGAACAAAGGGGTCTCACAGTAAGACTATTGCAGAAAACCCTCTCAGCAGAATCTATAATTGTTCAAAGCTCCAAGGTTAAATTCATGGAGGTTTAATTGTCAGTGCTTAGCAGGAGATTCAAGGCTCTTCAGGTGTTCTCAGTATCTCAGAAATCCAGACCTACACTAAGGGAAATTTTAAAAGACCATATTTATGACCAAGTGTATTGTGGTAACAGAAAAAAAAAATAAAGAGCTGTCATTTTCCTTTCCTCATTTGCATTAAATTCATAAAATCAGTGTTGCAATTTTAATTATATTGAAAATTTTCTGGTTTTGTCTTCTAAATCCTGATTTACTGCTAGCTGTAGTCATTTGCCTAATAATATTAAATGTGAGGAATGGAACCAAAAGCTTCACTATCATCAAACTCAAACAAATGCCTTCAGGAAAAAGCATTAACCAAAAGCTAAGTCAAGAGCCTGTCTTTTCCAGCCATGTTTATCAATGCTAAAACCCTACTGGTTGCTACTTGCACCAGAAGACTATTGCAACTTCTGTAGGGGAAAAAAAAGGAGTTATATTTCTTTTTGACAGAACCATTAAGGAACTCTGTAATGTTTCAATCTGTGGTCAGTGCTCTGTTTTGCTTGGCTCACTAAACCCTCAGCCTCAGCTGGCATTTCCTAAATTAACAGCACATTCACTCCCCACATCAAGACAGTCAGACAAATGGTTCAGCCTAAACTAAGCAGTTTGACACTCATGTGCTTCGGCAAAGCTGAACAGCATCTCATGACGCTTACATGATTAGATGATATCATAATCATATGATAAAAAGCCATTAGGCCAGGACCAAAATCTAAAACATAGGTCATTATGTTAGATGCAAAAAAGCATACCCATTTAACAGAAAAAAAAAAAAAAAAAAAAAGGAGTTCTGACACCAGGGAACATCTGGCTAATATTTACATCTCCTGTTTAATTTGGATGCTTCAGTTTAGTTTTCAAGATGGCAGTGTATAGAAACAAATTAAGCCAATCACTCTACCCGCAGTTTAGAAAACTGAGATTTGTTTATAGTTTCTCATATTAATACCTCATCCACTTGGCCAAAATGCCTCGTGAAAAATATACCTCAAACACACAATTCCCCTTAAGTAACAAAGCTGTAATTCAGCATAATTCTTTGTTGATGGGATGAAAAAGGGAGTCATGTAAACTTGGAGTATTGAGATGAAGAGATAAAGTTGGGCCATAGGAAATGAAACAGTCTTCAGTGCTGTAGGGTTAAACTGAAGCCCATAGAGAAAGTCAACAGAATTAGCATTTTGGGCCCCATCCTACTTTCGTTTAAATCAATAGGATTTTGTCACCGACACCAGTCAGAGTACAGTCACAGATATTTTCAATGTTAAAAGAACATGAGCTGGATGCTAGCTTGCTGGATAAGTCCTGTGCCTGGGAACCTGAAAGTTTAATTCTGTGATGAGTTTGATACAATGCTTATTTCCAAGAGCACTTAAAACCAAGAAAGAATTCAGCACTTCATAGGCAGAATTTCATAAAATATTATCTCTTAGAGGAAAACTGGCCAAGTGACAATATTCCTATGTCATAGGTAATTAGGTAAGCTTCCAAACATTCAAGGTAATAAAAGATACTAATTTTAAAATACTAGAGAGAATCCAAAGATTGGAGTCAAAACTTTCAGTTACAAACCCAGGACAGGTAGAGAAATTTATTCATCAGGTTTCCCTATTTTTGGATATAAAAGGGATCTGCCAGGCCAAAAATCTATTCAAAATTACTGAGTTTTATTGGAGGGTATAAATAATAATATTAGTGTGAGTGAATTATAGTATCCAAACCCCAGATCTAGTGAAACAGTCACAGTGGTTTGGGCTGTTTCTAGTCTGTTTTTTCTAGAGGCAGAAGAAAAGCCCAAGCAAGATTGCTGTATGTTTCTATTTAGACTGACATGATAAAAACACAGCATAGACACTCAAAAATTAGTGCTCAATTAGCCAGCTTTATTCTAGCAAGCAATTCACCCACGACTGCAAAGAGCTTAAGGCTGGAAGCAAACCCAGCTGTTAACTGAAGTGCCAGCAGCATAAACCTGATGTCAGGTTTGTATTGTCCAGCAAGCCCAGCTTGTGGTCCAAGCTCACACAATCACATGGAAAGCTAAAGGGAGCCTGTGTGTCTGAAGTGTATCTGTGTGTCTGCTGCTGCCTGGCTCACAGGAGGTGGTGGCAGAGGCAGGGCAATGGTGGCAGAAGCAACATTAGAAAAAACAATGAGATATAGCAAGCTGCTGCAGCAAAGGCATCAGCAGATGGTAGCACGTGTGCTAGAGGAAACCCTGAGTTAGTTCCTCCCAGGGACCATTTCCAAAGGGCACTATGGCTAAGATGGCACCACATTTGTCTCTGTTCACCTTCCATGTGCATCTATTGCTATTACAGCAGACACTGACCTTCAGAGTGCTCCCCATGCCCTGCTGGCACACCTCTGGTTTTGTAGCAAACACATTTAATCTGTGCTACAAAACCACTGATTTTTTCTTGCAACATAGCCCTCAGCTATTTCCCATACTTAGAACTGAATAGCCAAGAGTAACATGATAATTATGTCTTAGGGTCACAGAGACACCCCACAGCCCAGAGGAAGACCCAGATTACTCTCTGAGTTGCAGGAGTGCAAAGTCCAGCTACTCATACTGGTAATTAAGCATGCCCAGGACTGGTCTCTGGCTCTGAGGCCAACTGGTGAGGAAGAGCACCCCCATCCCACTAGAAGAGGGGGGCTGCACCCAGCTGGCCTACTGGGAATGGTCTCTGGACCACAATGACCTCTTGGCCATCTCTGACAAATGTCTGACAGAGCCGGTGGGCACTGCTCAGAGACAAGGACCAGCCTCATGATGTAGTAGTTCTGCCAGTCCACTTCTTTTGAGTCCAACCACCTCATTTAGTAGTAGAAGTGTAGTCCACCAGCCTCTTCTGCTCTGAAAAAAGTAGACCCTGCGCAGGCTCAGGGCCAGAGGATGATCCATGGCCCTCTCTTGTTTTTACAGGCATAAATATAGCCACAAGGGCTATATGCTGTGGTGGGTATGAGCATGTGATTCCCTCAGCCCTGCTTTTCCAAGGAGGCAGAGACGAGACGTGCCTCCTGGTAGTACTGACAGGGAATCTATTTCTTCATTCATAAAAAGTGACAGTTCAGATTTATTTGAAAAGGGGATCATTTGTGTGTCCCCCTCAGTCACTTTGGTGAGAACTTACCACACTCTACCCCTCTGAAGGTGATGGAACAGGACAGACAGGTGCAGCAGGAAGTGGGTGTAGGAAGCGGTGGGGAGGGAGAACTGTTGTGCGTGGTGAAATCCAGCCCAACGCAGTGGTGATTCTCTGCATCTCTGCAGAAAAAAAAAAAAAAATTCTCATGTAACAGTGAGTATGGGCACGAGACATATTTCTTTCTCTGTGAGGCATGAGACAGAGGTACATGAGTAGTCATTCAGACCTGTCATTTCTTACAGATTGATTTATACTTTCTACAGACCCAGTGCAGGAGAGTAACAGATGAAAACAGTGTGCCAGCTCACACTTGGGAGGAATCTTTTGCCCTACCCCAACTCTCAAAAGTCACCCTTTTATCAGGTAAAAGCATATTTTCTGTTTCCTAGAACATCTGTTTTAGCAATGCTTTGTTGATATGCTGTTTAAAGTTCTTGGGTATTAAATGTGCTCTTGCAAATTTGAGTGACCTAAGGTGTGGTCTTTTGTATAAACGTTTGTTTTGTTCTTTAATTTTTTTCCTCCTCTGTCTTAGTGGATAACAGAAAGGGAATGGCAGAAATAGGAAGTTCAGGTCTATCCCTTCTAAATTACTCAATCTGTGCTTCCAAAAATGCTCATGGAAAGATGAATGAGAACTTGCAGGCAGGATATAAAGCTTTCAGAGTGTTGCAGAAGTGATGCAGTCATTTTAAAGGCCGACTTAGAAAACAGTATGTTTCTTCCTTTGACATCCTCCCAAGAATGTCTACATCAGCCAACTTGCTTGAAGTGACAAAAGTCATTACAGATAAACACGGTGGATTGTTTATTTTGGAAAGGGACTGGGGCATAACTCCTCTGAGGTAAAGCACAGGGCAGTTCTTTCTTTACCTGCTGCGGGATCCAGCAGAGAGGCAAGGTGCTGCATGCTTTGTGTTCAAATGACTAATAAGACCTTTGTCTAGGCTTGAACTCTCATACCTGATTTCAGTTCCTGACATACCTCGAATCCCCCCTACCGCCCGCTGAGCCCACATTGGAGCACTTGGATGGTGAGCCTCTGGAAATAGAATGCCACTGGGACACATGGGGAAGACAAAGCCCCTCAGAAAGTCAAGCAGCCGCAGGCCACTCTAATTACAAGTCCCTGCACTGCTTGAAGGTACTCAGCTGACATGCCTGAACTGTGCAAAGACCTTCAAGTGAACTATTATACAAAGCTCAATGTATCACATGGTTGCGAAGCAGCTGCTAAGTCTCACTGTAAATGAGGCACAGAGATGATAAGTCACATACTCTCATATACAATGTGTTTAAGGAAACCCCCACCCTACGGATTTTACTGCCTTAGGCTAGGATGAAACTTGGGAGGTGGAGGGGAGGGAGGGGGATGTGGGAAAGAGTTTTATGTGAAGACGTCCTAGTCTACATTAAGGATGTGTTTACTCCTAGTAGCTTTGGCAAGTTAATCATAACATGCATTTAAGTTCTTTCAATAACATCCCCCAAAGTGGATTTTTTTAAAATGTCACTTCCCTGTTTAAACCAGCACAAAACTGTATATCCAGATAAATCTTCTGTAGGATACACAGAAAGCAGTAGTTGCTAACATTTGGTTTCTCCTTTGCTCACTTTGCTTGGATACATACAAGCCTGAAATGTATGTTCTCAGTTCAGATGGGACAACTGCAAAGGACATGCATTTGGTTGCATAGATATGAAAAAGAAAGACTGACACACAAAAATCTTGCAAAACAGAACAAGGCAGACAATATAACCCACAGTAATAAATACGTCTCTTGTGATCATCTTAAAAGTGATTGAATATCTTAGCTATGGCTAAACGGTTGCAGAGTAGTGCCTTTAACACACTCAGGGAGGGGTTTCCCATAACACAGCGACATATTGTGACTGTAGTCAATTCCGAAATCCCAGATTCGTAGAACTACAGGGTTAGGAGGGACCTGAAGAAACCATCCAGCACGTTGTGCTGAGATGGGCACCAGAGTAAGAATCAATGTGAGGCTGAAATGGAAACTCAAACCCATGAGAGCTACTATTTCAGGCTCTCTACACTGTCAGTAGGTGGCTCATCTTTTCAAGATTTTCCACCCATCCATAACAAAAAGTAAATATATGTCTGCAAAGTAAAAGAAAAAAAAAAAACAAACCACATTTTGTGTATCAAAATATTGCAAATCAATAATACAAAAGCAAATTTAATTATCTTTTGAACATGGTTGGAAAAAGGATCATAAAGATTATTTAGGTGGCATAGGTATGTTTCTGGACAAGCATCTCTACACTTACTTTCAAGCAGCGCTTTTGAAACAAAATTTTCCCCATGTAAAATGTGCACATAAAATTCATGTTACAAACAGCAGGTGATCAAAGGTTACAGGAGCAGACTTGGAGAACTAGACAGTCCTACTTTGGCTTACAAATCTCACTTTTCTCTATGGATTTATTAGAGAAGAAAGATTCATAAGACTAAGAGTAAATCTGAGGGCTTGAGAATGCATGCAGGAGGTTCACACTCTAGCCATTATGAAAGAAAACACTTCATCATTAAAACTGAAGCCAGAGCTTTGCCTCTTCTACAGAAGGTCTCAAACCATACTAGGCTTCTTTGGCACTGTCTGATTAATCAACCATTTGCTTGGGTGATTTGATCCTGCTCTCATTCAAGGCAGATGCATCTTCCTTCAACTTCAAAGAGAGCCCGATGATACCTGCTTGAACTGTGTTTCAATCTGGCTAACAGAGGGTTGCACTTAAAACATTTTCTAATAGAGATGCTACAAAAAGCAGAGTTAGGTCCAAACTATGCTAAAAATTCACTTTTAAAAAATAATAAAAAAAAAAAAAATTATAGTATCCCAAAGTTGGACAAACAGGTTTAAAACCAGCACAGATGGCCCAATGTGCGTTTTGCCCCTTATCACAGACATTTATATTACATGTCAAAATACTGCAGAATATAGTGATAGTCGATGTTGGAATGCTCTGTCTGGGTCATGCAGATTCATCATCAGCTGAAACAAAGTGTATTTTCTCCTGGAGTGGGTCACTGTTCTCCTCAATCATCTCACACTTTTGTTGTGTTTATTTTCAGCACAGAGTTTAATCTTAAAGATGCCATTTAACAAAGAATTTTTCCTGATACTAGCAACATATGGAAGCAGCTGTTTGCGGTTCTTGTTCATAAAATGAGTTACATCTTCCTTTAAACAAGACAGTTTTTTATTTTGCTGCTAAACCTGCAGTTGAATCAGTACAAAATGATAATAAACATGTCTAGAAAGGTCTCCAACTCAAAGCAAGTTACTGTCCATGAACTCTGCCACCCTTTGCTTCTTATTTCCTAGCACAGGACATTTGTCTGATTTGGAGAACAGATATAACAGGCAAAACATGAGCTACATTTGGCACTCATTTCTTAATTATTGTTGTTATTATTATCATTCAAAAAAACCTTGTGGTTGAAAATATCTTAAAAAGACGTTAGCGTCTGATATGTTACACATTGCCTTAGTACATAAGAGCAAAAATAAAACAGATAACAAGCTGTACAGCATGTCCAAAACATAGACTGTATCTGTACCACTAAATAAATCAAGGCCAGAGAGTGAACTTGATAACTGAACTATGATTATTCATTTTACTTGTTTATTAATACCTCTTCTGGCACAGTTTTGACCTGTGACAACTACCACTTTTCAGTAATAATGCCCAGGCATGACTGATGGGAGAGCACGTGCCACAGGGAGCACTCCCAGCAGATGATGAGAGAGACACTGCAACAGGTTAGGGTCTGTACTGTCCACTAATATTATCTGCACAGGATTGGTACATCCAAAGATCTCTACACACCTTTGCATCATGAAACACAAGCCCACAATTTTCACACTATGGAACCTTGATTCCTATAGGCAGAAACAGAGCCCTCACCTTACTCAGCATACCTGAAAAAAATCAATTAAAGTAATATTAATATCTTGAATCCGCTTAGATCCATATGCTCAGAAGAGACACAACACCGCACACTGTGTGACGGGGACAGGAGAACAGTCCCTGCACATGATGTTTATCAGCGTAAACACAGCTATGCAGATACTCAAAGACCTTTTGGGTATGACTACTTGGAGAGAAGGACATTGTGCCAAACAGTATGCAAAAGGAAAATGTCATGAATAACAATGGTGCCTATACCTTTACATGTCATTTGAAGAGCTCTAGCAGATCTGATTGAGGGATATGGTGCTGTCACTTTACAAGGGGAAGTAGTTTGCAGTCCATGCGGAGGGAAGAAATAGCCAGCTAAAATGGGAGGGAGAATAAATTCCACTCTAGGGAGGCCAACAAGGAAAAATATGGATAAAGATGTATAGAGAAAGGTGGGTCTAGGACAGCGACCAAGGAAAGGACAATGAAAGGAATTGAAATATGCAGTTCAGTGAGGGGTTTCAAGAAGGGTCAGAAAGGTGAGAGCTAAAAGTCCAGCTGGATACCTACTCCACTGCACTATGTTAGGGATGCTTTCAGGATCATGGTGGATAAGTGCAATGATTTACAAATCACTAAAAATCCAGCCCTCTGGCAATGTCATATCTAGCAGTTTTGCGATACTTGGTAATACACTAGGTAAAAAGACAATTTCTGTGGAGCTTGCAGATTAAAATAGGCAAAGTTTAGGGCTGTGGCTCTGAATTGAGTATGTAATAAATTGTAATAATTGAGGATGGATAAAATGTAACTTTGTCCAGCTAATAATTTGTAAATGGCTAGTTTCTCATAGTTATGCTGAAGTAGATGTTTGGGAGGGCATTGCTGGTGAACAGGGCTGCATCCAGCTGGCAG
>NW_020955474.1:280187-281315 GCF_003031625.1 Empidonax traillii
TAGGCAAAGTTTAGGGCTGTGGCTCTGAATTGAGTATGTAATAAATTGTAATAATTGAGGATGGATAAAATGTAACTTTGTCCAGCTAATAATTTGTAAATGGCTAGTTTCTCATAGTTATGCTGAAGTAGATGTTTGGGAGGGCATTGCTGGTGAACAGGGCTGCATCCAGCTGGCAGCCGGTCACCAGTGGTGTTCCCCAGGGGTCAGTGCTGGGCCCAGTCCTTTTTAACATCTTTATCGATGATTTAGATGAGGGGATTGAGTCCATCACCAGCAAATTTGCAGATGACACCAAGTTGGGAGGGAGTGTCGACCTGCCGGAAGGCAGGAGGGCTCTGCAGAGGGATCTGGATAGACTGGAGAGATGGGCTGACTCCAATGGGATGATGTTCAACAAGGCCAAGTGCCGGGTCCTGCACTTTGGCCACAACAACCCCCTGCAGTGCTACAGGCTGGGCACAGAGTGGCTGGAGAGCAGTCAGGCAGAAAGCGACCTGGAGGTGCTGATCGACAGGAGGCTGAACATGAGCCAGCAGTGTGCCCAGGTGGCCAAGAAGGCCAATGGCAGCCTGGCCTGGGTCAGCAACAGTGTGGGCAGCAGGAGCAGGGAAGTGATCCTTCCCCTGTACTCTGCATTGGTGAGGGCTTACCTTGAGTATTGTGTTCAGCTCTGGGCCCCTCAGTTCAGGAAGGACATTGAGGTGCTGGAGCAGGTCCAGAGAAGAGCAACGAGGCTGGTGACGGGACTTGAGCACAAGTCCTATGAGGAGAGGCTGAGGGAGCTGGGGTTGTTTAGTCTGGAGAAGAGAAGGCTTAGAGGTGACCTCATCACTCTCTTCAACTACCTGAAGGGAGGTTGTAGCCAGGTGGGGGTTGGTCTCTTCTCCCAGGCAAACAACAACAGGACAAGGGGACATGGGCTCAAGCTCTGCCAGGGGAGGTTTAGGTTAGATGTTAGGAAGAAATTCTTTACAGAGAGGGTAATCAGGCATTGGAATGGCCTACCCAGAGAGGTGGTGGATTCACCATCCCTGGAGGTTTTTAAAAAGAAATTGGACGTGGCCCTTAGTGCCATGATATAGTAATTGGAGTTGATCAGGGGTTGGACTCGATGATCTTGGAGGT
>NW_020955474.1:281480-358434 GCF_003031625.1 Empidonax traillii
GGAGGTTTAGGTTAGATGTTAGGAAGAAATTCTTTACAGAGAGGGTAATCAGGCATTGGAATGGCCTACCCAGAGAGGTGGTGGATTCACCATCCCTGGAGGTTTTTAAAAAGAAATTGGACGTGGCCCTTAGTGCCATGATATAGTAATTGGAGTTGATCAGGGGTTGGACTCGATGATCTTGGAGGTCTTTTCCAACCCAATCTATTCTATGATTCTATGAAAGGAGCAAAGTCCTACACTAGCTCAGGCTTGGAAACCCCCTTTCATTACTGACTCTTTTGTCAGTGATACACTATAGAGATGCTATATTTACTGGGGCTTTCGTAATCCTTGGAGGGAGAGTAAGTGGTGATACAACATTTTAAGGAGTCTATCCAGACCAGATGGAAAGTTTACGCAAATGTATGTGAAAAGCATTTTTAACCAAAATTTTACCCACTTTTAACTGTAATTTCATGCGCATATGTGCAATTAAAAATATAGATGGACTGATACCAAGTGATGTCAGTTATCTATTAGCTATAAACAAAACTTTCCTTCTCACGGTCCTTATTAGTTGTTTATTTAGATGCTTTCCTAACCCCTTTAACTTGGCTCCCTCCAATAGTTTAATCAGTATAATACAAACCTAGAAATGAGAAACATTCATCTATCACTTCCCTCCTTGCTTTTGACCAGCAGTCCCAGCTGGGAAATGCTAGATGTGCACTTGGCTGAGCTTCTTACTGTTGTTCATAGTGAGCTTTAGAACAGCTCTCATTAAACAGATGAACTATACACCTGACAATTTGCAGTAACAGGGACTGGGTTCTGTGACCTAGGAGGTCCCTTTGAGTCCTACCTGTAGGTATTAACCTGTAACAAATAAGTATCTCCTTTCCCTTAGCTAACCTGTGTTGAAATAAGGCTCAGAACTATAAATCACAAATAACTGTACTGGATGGTGAAAAAATAGCAACAAAAGAGAGTTGGACACCTTGTTTTTATGCTGCCTGAATGCATGGCAAGAGCTCAGCCATAGGCTTTTGGCAGCTTAGCCCTGGCAGATCTTCCTGTCATGGTTTCAAATGCTATCTTTTCTCACTTGTCCTACCATCCCTTTGCTGGAACTTAGCACTCTCAAAGGAGGTTCAGCAGAAGGGAATATCTGTCTATCAGTCTCCACAACACACAGTCTAGGTTTAGCTCACTTTTACTGGTATCTTCCTTGCTGAGAATGTCAGATAGTGATAATAATGTTTTCATATTTGCTGTTCCATGGGGAAAATTTCATACTTACATCAGAAACAGAAATGTAAGTTAATGCTGTCTAAGAAATAAATACACTCACTAGGTCAATGGTGGCCTTTGTGCTTTAAGAGATAAACTTAAAAGTTTAAATGCCTCATTTGCTTAACTTTACAAAAACTTGTAATAAAAATAGTAGTAATGACTTACTAACACACACAGTTGGTTTTTTGTGGTCTTTGTTTTTTTTTTTTAATTAGTACTTGCAATTCTTTTGAATCACTGTACTCCCTTTTTTGGAAACAAAACCAGAAGACAAATGCAGATATAAAGTAAACTACCTTAGCATAAATTAGGAAAGTCATTAATTCTTACACTGCTGAAGCTCAGGGTCAGATAACTCTTGCAGAGTAGATTATTTTGTAGAAATCAGAGCATATAAAAGGAACCCCAGAACTTTACCTAGTTCATCCCTGTGCTTTGAAAATACCTGCATTTTCTCTGGCCTTTATTTATTTTATTCATTAGTTCTCTAAAATCTCTTGAAAATTCCTAGGTACCTTGCCCAAATGCTTAGTTATCCTAAGCATGATAAAAGGATTTTTATTTTGGTGGGATATTTCCAATATTTAGCCTAAACCTTCTTCATTTCAAATTGAAGCAATCGTATTTTCTCTGCTCTGTCAGTGGACTTGGAGTATAATTGATCACTGTCTACTTTGCAACAACCTTCTACATACTTGAAGACTGTTATCATGTCCCTCTCAGGCTCTTCTGTTGTAGACTAAACAAACCCAGTTCCTTCAATCTTTCCTCACAGGTCATGTTTTCTAAACCGCTTATCATTCCTGTTGCTCTCTTCTGGACACTTGCCAATTTGTCTGCAACTCTCTGAAAAAGTGGTGCCCAAAGCTCTCTAGCTGAGAACTCACAAAGTGCCAGGTAGGATGAAACTCCTATCTCTGCCTGACACACAGTATTTCTTTCAATTCACCACAGCATGATATCGTTGTTCAAAAAAGACATTATGTTCTTGAGTCATGCTTGATCTGTACTCCACTATCACCCTTGACTCCTTCTCTGCAGCTCTGCTGTCTGGCCATTTCCTCCTTGCTCTGTGTTCATGTGTGATTGTCCCTCCCTGGAAACAGTGTTTCACATTAATATTTATTGAATCTCATTTCAGTGGTTTCAGATAATTCAGATAATTCTTCCCATTTTTCGCAATATATTTTAATATCAGTTATGACTTAGAAAGCACCTACAATCTCCCTCGTTCTTGGGACATTCAAGATTTTGTAATGAGTCTATACAGTCATCCAAAACACTGACCAGAATGGATTGACCAACTACCTATTTTAATTGTGAGCTACTCACAGCTGCTCCCAAGCACTGACTTTCAGCCACTTTGCAGTACTTTCATTTAGGCCACTTTCCTGTGCTTTGCTTGTGAGAAAGCTGTATGAGGATGGGTCAAAATACAAGATTAATATATATCATATCTGCTTCAGCCTTTTATTTACAAGGAGAGTTACCTTGTCAAAGAAAGTAATTAGAATGACCTGACATTCTTTTTCCTGATAAATCCATATTGACTTTTTCTTATCATCCCTATGTAATTATAAATTGACTGCTTAGTAAATTGTTTCAGTATCTTCCCCAGTATTGATATGAGGCCAGCTGGACTTAATTTTTCAAGTCTTCTTTCTCTCTCTGTTTAAAAGACAGACACTGTATTTCTTTCTCCTCTGCTCCTCCAGGGCATCATTTATTTATTAGTATCTCCAAAAAGATAGTAATGTTATAGTATCTGCTTTGCTTTTTCAGTTACCCATTCCTTATTAGTGAGGAATAAAGGAATAGAGATATTACATGAAGGTGTTTTAAACTATTCTTTCAACCAACAAGATGTAGGTATACTGCTTTTGTTCCTTTTATGAACAATAATACCAAGAATCACAAGGAAAAAATGTCTCTTTGAGATGTGAAAACAGACCTCACCTCAGAACTGTATGAAAAAGTCTTTATAGGCAGCAATTTTCATAAGAAAACTAGGATTTTTTTATCCAAATCACTCCTACAATTTTGTTATCACTTTCTCCTCACTAACACAGTTAGACTATGAGGTCTAAGCATCCAGCCTCCTTAGGCTTCCCTAAAAGTGCCTTAATTAGTGGACTATTAATTGTATTCTTATTATAGTTAATGAAATAATACAGCTGCTTTAGTTTCTACAATTAAAGTTTGTAGGGGAAAGTTTCTGAACACTTCAGTGTCCTATAGCAAAATCTAGTCTGATTTAATTAATCACATTTATTAATCTTTACTGCTTAGACTCTGAGTGCCAGAAGCCTTTGCTAAGGACCTCAGGCTTATTGTTTTATGTACTTCAAGTTCCTGTTGAATATCTCTTTTCTTTGCCCTCGAGTATGAATGTAGCCTCTGAATGAACCTAGTCTTGTTTTAATTTTGCCATTTTCTCCCTCAGTTATATTGGTAAAATGTCAAATTCTGTTTTTTCTGGCAAACACAAACCCTCTGAAAAGGAGGGAAAGAGGAATGCTTCTGCCAGTCTCTTAAACTCTGCAAGAAGATAATTAGAAGGTGAATAAGACAATAAAAAGGGTTTCTTCATTTATCTATTTATTCTCCACATGCAGAAGTTTAAATTCAACTAATCAGAGGCACCTCAGCTCTGAGACCAGTCCCCTTGCTCTGTGAGCATGCAAAATTCTGGTCAAAGATATTCAGTTGGGCAGGGACATATGAGACCTGAGAAACACCACTCTTTATCAGTGATCCCACATATTGCTTTTCAAACACAGTGGTCTACTTGCTGACAATTGCATTGGGAAGAGAGAGAGGTCCCTTGCAGAATGGCACCATGAAAAGAAATTAGCATAAAAAAGGGTGGACAAAATCTTATCAGTCTGATCAGCTAGAGGACAAGGATCTTTTCAGTCAAAAATTAATTTTTTAGATACCAGCCTCTCTAAGAACCATGCTTTCAAAGTTCTTCTTTAACATACCTCAAAAATGATATCCACAGTAGAAAGATTGCAGTTAAAAAGTTTCAAGAGGAGCAAAATGCTCAGGCAAAGCTTTACTTTGCTACTGGTTCAGCACTTTTTAGCACTTTGATGATGAACACCATAAGCACTAGTGCCTAATTTTATAAGAAATTATATTCTTGTCAAGAAATTTGGTTCCTGAACACCTTTAAGGATCTAGGCCTTTTAGGTGGAACATCTTTACTGACTTTCTCCTTTTCAGCTAAAAGCATGCAGGACAATAGCTTGAATCTGCTTCATCAGTGTAAAAAGATGTGACTGCAGTCATGGGTTTGGTATGACTTGCTTATGTTTCCATTCATAAAAGTCACAAAACTCAGACATCAAGAAGACTTCAAAATTTTTGAGCCAAAACCCAAAAGGAACATTTAAAGATAGCTCAGATACCATTACGTTTGACTAAATTTAAATGTTTCTGTGACAGTTGTCTACTGTCTACACTTTTTCTTCACACATAACGCTGAAAGACTATAGGATTTGTGTGTTAAATTATTGAACTCATATTCAACCTCCAAAGTTTCTGCCTTCCAGCAATGTTTGCAGCCAGAGGGTTTCACCTAAAATCATCTCCTGTTAAAACATACAAGTTTAGACACAAAAGGTTCATGGTATACTGTTGGTAAAGATAATTTGTCCTCTGGTTTTGCTATAAATTCAAAAGGAGGAGGAACCCCAACCTACCATACTACATTATCAACTTAGTATTTGATTTGGCAATATTTAAAGCTCATTCACCTAATGATCTTGCAAGTTCTGCATTCTATATCAGGGCATGAATTACAGTGCAATAATTCACAGTCTGAAAACCCACTCTTCCTTGATCTTTTGGCACAGTGCCTCAAAGCTTGCTACCTTAGAAGTATTGAATAGTAATTTGCATGTTGCTGTGTCTTGCTATTTATTGTTAGTATTCCTTACTACAGTTGGAATTGTAAGTGTTCCAAGCTGAAGAATTTCAATAAACCAAACTGGCATATTTACTGTAAAACCCCATTCACTTAGGAAACTACTAAATTGTACTTAATAGCCCCTTCTATGCACACATACAGGAGGCAGATTCAGGCTAGAATTGGGAAATAACAAATTTTAATTCAGTCATTATGAGTCATAATCTGGCCCTTCACATAGGCTTTAAAAGATGCTAGGACTTCTGAGGGTCCTAGCAATGAATAATGAAGGGTGAATTTTAGGAAACTCTACTAGGAGAAAAATCTAGATAGATTTTTACTATTACCTGGAAAAAAATAGGATTTAAAAAAATCAGGGCATTTTAGAAAAGGCAGCCCTTTTCAGCAGGAATAATGATTTCAAATTATTCTATCAAATCCTTTTATTTTTTTTCTATACAAGATCAGTCGTGTTAAAATGCTAACATATATCTGATATGCTTTGAGCATTATAATTTTAAATTCTCCTAGGTATTTTAAATTGTGTCTTACATGATCCCAAAGCTTTTCTCCTTTCCCAACCATGTAAAGGACCTATACTGAGCAATTAACTATAGTTAGCCTTGAAGGTAATGCTGAAGTGTGCTTAAAGATAAAATTCTGATGTCGAGTACTTAAATTCAATACCTTAGCAGAAATTGGGTTGATACTGTGCCCACTATAGACTCTGTAACAGTCAGGACCACAGCAAAAGTAGTCATCTTGTTCCAACATCCAACGCCTAGGCATAAGATTATTAAGTAGTAATATATGCAACCTAAACAGAGAGATTTCTAGAGAAATAATCTGGAGTAGGTTAGTTTAAACTGAGACATTGGTATAAAAAAAGAAAATTTTCACTCTGTTAAATGTTTGTACTATTTACAGAGATGTAACAGACTGCAACAACGTTCAATTTAACTGAAGGCCTTCATAAGTGGAATTTTTTATCCCAATTATTACTGGTGCTATAAGCTCTAAGAAATCAAAGCATCGAAAAGCACGAGATATTCAGAGGTAATAGATCACTACAGCTGTAAAAATGACGATCAGCAATAAGTACCAGGTATCTACTGTGTCTCATGCCATCCACTGCATCTCAGAGAGTCCAGGAAAGTACTTTTCTTAGCAGCCTTCTGGGCCAAATAAGAGCTATAAGTAGAAGCTGACAGCATCTTCTATCACATTAGTGATTTCCTCGTGCCATACATCTGGGACAAAAGACAGATTCAGATGGTAATTTCTCCCTTACACATTTTGAGACAACAACAGAGCTGTGCACTGAGTGGCTGCTGCCTACACACTCTTTCTGCTAGCTCCTTGCCTCTTCCTCTCCCATTCAGCCCTGCAGCATCAGAGGTAACATGTGGCATATTTCAGTTCTGGGGTTTTCTGAACTCTCTCAGATCTGCAACAAGACACATCATGTCTGCCTGCTGCTCATGCACTGTTCTGGGTAATACTTGACTAGAACAAAAGTCTATTATTTCATTCTGAGACTCATGTCTTAGATCACCAGGAGATTGTGACATGCTTCAAAGTTTGACAAAACAAAGAATCAATTTGTTATATAAATTAGTGCTGGAACAACTCCCTTCAGTAAAGATGTCTCACTTTCATTTTAACCCAGTGCAAATAGACCTTCTTTCTCATAACCCTTGGTTGGCAATGGGAATGTAGCATGCATTAGGGTCACAAGGGACACTGAATTCTGCCCCTGTAGTCTGAGGTGTTTCCTTTAGAAAACTCCACAGAGTGCTGATGCTACATCCCTTTCCCCTTACTCTGCAGTCATAAAATAACTCCGTTGCCCTCTAACAATTTAAAACCAGTTGTAAAGATGAAAAACACTTTCTCACATGTTTTTGTACTGCCCAGAGCCCCTGCAAGAGCACTGAATTTGGTAAAGAAAGCTCTTATGAGCCATTGGACCATAGCCACAGTGCAAAGGAAAGCAAAAGGAAAACCAGGACCTTACCCCCATAGCTTTTCCTTAAACTGATCCCTAACAACAATAAAAAGCAAAACCCTTCCTGACTTCATTTTAGCAGTGAATTTAAGCAACCCAATAGTCAATTCCCTTTCAAGGAAGCTTTTTAACATGTTTGTTTATGGGGTTTTTTCTACCTTTGTCCTCAGTAACATTCTCTAATGCATTCATTTTAACAGATTTCTCTTTGGCCTCTCTACTGATATGTTAATAAAGTTGCAAATGAAAACCAGGCTTTAAACTGTTCCGAACCAGAATTAGAAACTTTGCCACATTTTACTTTCTATTGGTTTTTTATCCATGTGACAATTTTCTTATACAAGCTAATATGAATCAATCCTTACAGAAAAGCCTCATGACCTAGTGAATCAAATGCTTTAACAAAAGTTCACTTATAAATCCTATGGTCTTTTCCTTGCTGGCAGACAGAATGGTTTTCTCTTGTGAGAACTCTTCTTCAGAAGAAAGGTCCAGGCAATTGGTTTCTGCTTCAGACTTCCCTTCAGTGGAAAGCATTCATTTGGTGGCCATGGTCAAGTTAAAGGTTACAGAGACCTGACCACAGGGATTTATTGAGATCCAAGGGAAAAAGAAAAAAAAAAAAAAAAAACCAAACAAAAAAATCCCTCTCATGCTCTATAGCATCTGGAATGGGAAGGACAAAGTGAGTAGCAGATGGTGGCTTCTCTGCAGTTGTATGTATGTTTGAAGACTAGTTCTATCCTAAAAATTACCCACTTAAACACAGTCTTTCTCTCTTCCACCGTCCCATTGATGACAGCTATTACTCAGGGGGAAAGAGCCTACTACATTCACTTTTGCAAAGTACTTTTTTTCTGCTCTTCTTCAACTGTACAAGGTGTTTTTCTCTTCCCAGTGAGATCCTATGAGAAACTGCAATGCTGTATTCATGTTCTTTGTAAATATAATATTAAAGATCATAGAATCAATGAATTCGTTGCTTGGGGAGAAATCACAGGAGCCAAAGATCTACTTTAATTAAGAGCCATATCATTGCTGACAGAAGTGGAAACACTTCCATCTTTCAAGAAATAATATCACTGAAAAAAAAAATATTGAGGTTCCCAAATTACTTTGTATATAAGTCTGTAAAGCAGTCATAATGCTAATAAAACCAGTTTCCTAATTGTCCATGGGCCTGTCATCCACTACTAATGTTTACAAAACTGACAAAGCTATCATGACACATGAACTGAACTCATTAATTATCTCTTAAGTCACTGGTTTAGACCCCGCTTGCATAGGATCTCATGCTTCATGGTAGCATGCATGTAGAAAATCAATTTTGTGCTTTGAAAATAGAGCTTTCAAAAGATCATGTGGTCACAAGTAAGCAAAGAGCTAAAAAAGCTGGATGCTTCTGTAGGAAAAGAAAAAAATTAGCAATTTCTGCAGGCTTCCAATTAAGACCAAAAAAAAAAAATCACAGCAGAGTCAAAGCTTTATCAGAAATCTAGACATTTAGATTTCAGTCATTAATTCCATTTCCTAAACAGTGATTAACATGTACTTTCAAGCTAACTGGTGGAAAAATAGGATATACAGTGCTACCAGTGAGAACTGCAAAATAATAATCAATAATAACGTAATAAGAAATATATCCTAATGTTTTCAGCACTGTATAGTTGATCATGTGCCCAAAATGGGATATTTTTCCTCCTCTGAAGTGTCAGGTTCAGTGTACACATTTCAGGCAACGCATGCAAACACTTTTGGGAAACAATTAAGGTTTTGTGTTCTTTACTGAACCTAATAATAGCATCTTAGGTAAAAAGTTCATACTTTACAGTGCCTGAGTGTAGTGTACAGTGAGTTCCAGTGAGGAACTTTCTACAAGTTTTTATTTTTGACTGCTTTTTGTTGCCCTTCCCAGTAGGAAGAGAACTGCAATTGAGAGCCTAGGTGGGTCGCGTGTTTCTTAGAGAAAGGAGGAAAGATGCTTGACACATAAACCAAGAAGAGTTTCCCCAAATGTGTAATTGTGATCACAACATTTAAACCCCTACAAATAAGGAAAAATATTCCCTCAGGCTCTGAACAAGCACAGAAAACATATGGAGCAGTAAGAAATTAAAGAGTGAGGTCTGATGCAGATTGAGGAAGGACCATAAACATTAGTAAAGCCCATAAGCACTAGTGAAAAAGACTGAAGGATGAAAAAGGCTACTAGAATCTGTGAAGGTAGGATGGGAGAGATTCAAGAAGTGTAGCAAGCAGGGAGAGGAGAGTAACATTGTCAGAAAAAACCTGCTCTGAGTGACCGCGAGAACCCAGAAAATGCAGGAAATCTCCGGATCCACAAAGGGGCAAATTTTAGTAGCAGGATGGTAGGGAAATCTGATATTTTTACACATCTACACAAGAAGAAGTCTTAATATTTGCAAAAAAAATCTGCAAATGTATATGAAGGAGGCAGGAGAGTAGATAGAAAACGTAAATATTTAAATAGTCTACGTACCATTATGAGTAACTAGGAGTTTTTTCTAGAGGTGATAGCAAGAGAAAAGAAGTCAATTATATGATTGGTTTCAGACATACTCAGCCATACTAAAGTGAACACAGAATAAAACCAAAAAATGAAACAAGATCAGACCCCCTCTTCAAACCTCAGTTGGAGATAAAAGTGCAGTGCTGCTTTTTTTTTATGCCAGCTCTTCAGAAAGTAGTAATGCAGTATTAACTCAAACTGCAAGATTCTTGTGCCTTGGCACATATGTAAAACACAGACTCCTGTCTGTAAGTAGTCAATGACCTGAGAGGTAGGAAATATGCATTTCTGCAGGCATGCAGCCTAACTGTCCTGAGAGGCATCTAGCCTGGACTATAGCTGGAGGGTGGAACACAATACACTTCAATTACTTTGTTGGTGTACTCCAGGATGGCAATTCATGCAATTGCAATTCTAGCTAAGGTGGAAAAATATAAATCAAATACCATGCAAATTGTTTTTTCTTTTGAAAAAGGCATAATAAAACATAGACTTTTCCTTACACAGAAACTGAGCAGTTATGTGCTGTGGAAAATAGTAATGATTTATTTTCCTTGGTAAATCTTAAGATACTTTTGTTATCTTTAAAAGGTAAGTGTTGTCACATGAAGTTGCAATTCAGATGAGCAAACGCAGAAAGAGTTAATTGGGAAGCACCTCCTGTGCCCATAGATACTGTCTGCTCTGATAGCAAAGGCTTTGCCGTGAAAGAAGCCAGAGTAACCTACTGGAACAGGAAGAGGCTGGTAGCAATTAATGGGGAAGTTTGTTTCTGCTCTGCAGAAAGGCAATTGTCTAGTTAATCCCCTTCCTGCGGGGACTAACAATGACCTGAGCCCAGCAACACTAGGCTGTTGTGTGACACTTTGCCTTCTGAGGGTTGAGAGCCAGCCAAATACCTCGCACAGCTCAGCTCTCAACCATACTATTTTAAGACTTCCTCCTCCATAGAATTCCTTTGGTCCTGCTCATTAGATGCCCACTTAAAATATATTTAGGGCAAGGGCAGTTCCATGTTTGCTACTATGTATTATGTTTTTTTCTTCGGCTGCTAGAGAAAATGCAGTGTTCCCACTGGTACGGATCAGGGCAAGGGCTGAATTTTTACCTGTATTAAATAAGCAGCAGGTACTAGCAATGCTACGTTTTGTTAGACGATGATGAACGCTAACGACAAACCACAGCGGAAGCTGAAAACTCACATTTGATTCTGTAGTTCTGCAAGTGTTTGGACTTCTTTCTGCAGGTTTCTGCGTTTCGCAGTTAGTCATTCATGCCACCAAGTTTAAATTATATGAATTAAAAACTCCTTGGCAATCTTCCATTTTGTGGAACTCTGTGGCAGGGCGTCGTTTAAGAAGCTTACTGTCGGACCAGTGCCATGATATGCAGACGTGCCTGACAGCTGAATTCAGGCTTTTTCATGTTGTGGCTTATATTTTAATTACTTTGAAGAGTACTGTACTAGAAAGGAAATGCCAGATAGACTGTATCATGGTAGCCAGGGGAATATTGCAAATCATCAGAACCTTCTGAGGTGAAACAACAATTAATGCGGAGAATGTGGGGTGGAAGAAAGATTCAGGGATTACAATAAATTCGGTAATAAAAAAAGTGTAAACAGTCCCTACTGTATGATCGTTGCCTGAGACAATATTGTTTTACCACAAACCCAAAGGCAAAACTTCCATCTTAATTTCCATATATGTATGATAGGAAAATTATTAGTAATTTCTTCACAGACCAAAACTGAAAAATTCACAATAAAAGATGCAAAACTTTATGACCATCCTTTCTTAAATGCTAACATGTCAGGAATACACCACAACTAGCCTGTCTAGTTAAAAATTTATAGTTTTTTCACTTACCCAAACACTAGTCTTGCATTTTTAAAAACAGTGAGGAAAAACTTGAACAGCTCTTTGTAGAGAAAAACATAGAGGAAGAATGAAAAGCTGACTGAAAACATTGTACAGAGAAGACAGATAATACACACAGGAAGACACTTGTGTTTAGAAAGCTGAATGCACAGAAAAATAATAGTGATACTTTCCTTTCTACTCAGCTAATACCTGAACAAATGAACCATGCCTAGTTCTCCAGCAGATGCTTTGCTTTGAACGGTATGAGAAAAATACTCTATTATTTCCACAACTTGTACCAGCCAACATCATACAAAATACAATTCAGTGTGAGTTTCACAAGTTATGAGACATTCACTATCCTTGATCTGGGTGAGGAACTTCCCATTGATTTCAGGGAGGAATGTGAGCACTAGAAAGTCCTCAAAAATAAACTGCAGACCAATCCTGCAGAGGCAGGAAATTGACTAGATGAATGAATATGTCTGCTCCATCTCTAATTTCTATGATTAAAATATGTGATCAAAGGCAACACAAGGCTCTAAGTATTACCACATTCAAAGAAGGAACCATGTCCAAGGACTAACACATTTCAGTAAGTGAGAGGCAAATGCCTTAGAAATTCCTCCAGTCAACGGCTGTAGTTCCTTTGAATTTTGCCAGGTTATTCTTCTATGTAGAGGAAATCAAAGCTTGTTGTATAGACCTTATAATACTAGACAGAGACTACATCAGGTCTCCCTCCACTGGTGTTATTTTTAGAAAATGGGAATGTAATTTGTATCACTCTGAAAAGAATTTTACTCAAGTTAAATCCAGACAAAGGTACTTACTGTTTTAATTATCACTTGTGAAAAAATCTGATATAATGAAAGTTCAAAGTGAAATAAAGGGTCTTACAGGACAGAAGGAGATATATTATTCACGTAAGAAACACATATGATTAGATCCTGGTTCTTCAATGAGCACTGTGAGAAGCAATGCACTATGTGGGAATGACTGTCTACCTGCATCTTCTCTACCAGCTTTTCAGCGGTCCAGAGAATCAAGGCCTGGCTTGAGTTCTGAGGCAACACCATGACACAGTGCACCCTTCAGCAAACTCCTGCACCTGGATGTCATAAGGCATAGTGATTTAGGCCAAGTACCAGGGCTTCCAGATCCTTGATCTTGCACAATCCTTGAAGTCAAGATTACGTTTTGGCTATGTTGCAGAGGAACATAATTTTGTCGGTGCCCCGTCTAACCCACTTTTTCATAGGGACTCAGTAATTAGCTTTCTGCGAGACTGATTACAGTCTTGAAGCCAGGTTCTAGAATGGACATTTAAGTCCATTTAGGTATGTTAGTAGATCCAGATACATCTTAGAAGTCTGCAGTTTTCAGTCTCTATCTATGAATTTGCAGGTAGTTTGTGTTGCTGGTAGCTCCTCATACTGCCACAGACTATCACTTGGAGTGTTCATAGAAAGGAAAAGGATCAGAGAAAGGAAGAGTTGGTGTTGTTTGAATGTTTTCCTTCTACTTTCAGATGTCACTATCTCTCTAGGAGCCCACCAAATATTTGCTCTTTCTTGTCTCAGAATTCTAGAGGCCTATTTAAATCCACAAGTTTCTCTCAGTACATGCAGCAATATAGAATTACTGACATGAAAATCCCACTCATGCTGAAATGAGAATAAATTCCTGCAAGGTTGTGCATTTTTTCCATACCTAGAATTTTTGCCTGTGTTTCCAAGAGTACATGTTCTCTTTTACCTTCCTAACCCTTTCCCTTACACTTTGTAGCTCACTAACACATGGCACAGTATACCATTTTGCAAGGAAGAGGGAAACAAAGTATATGCAATACTACTATTAACAAAAAACTAATATCTGCTAAAGACATAAATATGCTAGTAACAGTCGAACTGAAGACCAGAAGATGAAATTTCTGCTTTTGGGGTCATTCCACCATGAGTAGTTTAAGAAGATATAAAAATGATGATTCAATAAAAATAGGTGGAAAAAGGAATCTGTTCCACCAACAATTTGCAGGAGCTAGGGTCTTTGTTGCACTCTTGTTTCAGGATCCTGTTTGTTATCAATACAGTGCCCGTGTTACAGTTCATACAAATTTTGTACGAAAATCATTCCTCTTTGGAAAAAGTTTGGGATAATCACCCAATCAGCTAACATAAATTGTGCAAAAGCCACACTCAAACTGAATGAATGATAGGATAAGCCTCTGTTTCACTTTTTTTTTTTTCTTCTACTCCTCCTTCTCTCTCTCTCCTCCCCTCTTTGAATCCCGACACACTTTTCAGCAAATTACTGAATTGTCTCCACTGGCTTTCCTACTGCCATGGTTTTATTATGCTTACTACCATTTTGTGTTCTAGTGCTTGATTAGACACAGAGCCTCAGATTAAATACATCGATAACGATCACCCTTGAAGGTATAACTAGGCACAAAGCAAATTGTTTTTTCATGCACATTTTAATAGCTGTTTCATTTTATATGGCACATTCTTGGCTCCAGAAAGTGATCAGAAAAGAGTTCTTACTCTGAGGAGGGAGCACATACTGTAGCGTCATGCAGCACACTTGAGCGAGTGAACAAGTTCTAACAATAGCACGGCAGAGCAAGGGCTGTTAAAAACGGCTTCTAATTTTACCCCACTGGAACAATACTGTTTAGATCTCTATTTTTATCCTCCTTTACTCTGGGGACAAGGTGTTAACTCATTCTAAGGGTATGGCCCTTCAAGCTCGCACCGCAAAACAACCAAAATACAATTGCTCTTTCTGTTGGCCTCTCTTTACCATGAGTTACTCAAATCTTCAATTAACTAAACAGAGAAGTGGCAATCTTGTCACTGTGAGACACTGGAGATTTGTAGTCAATAATATCCAGGAAGCAACCAGGCAACTTTGTCCAACTAAATCCTAACACAAGATTGTATGTAATTTTCCAAACAGATTATTTCAGATTCTTCAGGATACTGTTTCTGGATATATTTTGGCTCTCACTGCACTGATTTTTGCAATCTGCATAGTTTCTGTTCCCCAAATAAAAATATCCTGCTCATTTGACATCTTTTCCTTTTAGGAGTTTAAACACAATTTAACTTCCATTTATTCGAACAGATATTGAATGACCCTTTTGAAATGTTATGTGCAGACTTGGCATAAGCATTTCGATCTATTTATAAAACAGAGAAAGTAATCAGAAATTCTAGAAATTTAAGAATAGACTTTCTATAAGATATGACAGCTTACAAAAACAAGAATTATCCCCCAGGAGAAGAATATTTCACTAACCTCTATTGTCAGTTCTAGGGGAGACTTGTGATATAAAAGCATTGATGATACAGAAAAACACAATGGTAAAGAGTAAAGAATCACTACAATTCAACTATGGAAAGAATTGTGACAAGGTAAATGAAAATATCTTGACAGTGAAGCTATTTAAAAAAAAAAAAAAGGAATTTTAGGGTGATTTTTTTTTATCAAAACTTTAGTTAGAAAATGTAGACAGTAAGATCTGTTGTTATTAGAAAATATTTTAAATAATAAAGTTAAATATTTCTTTGATTCAAAGTTTTTTATCATTATCAACTGACACTTCTAAGATGTCATTTTTTTTGTCCTTAGGTCACCCAGGAAGTAATCCCTTTCTCCTGATGAACTTTTGTAACTGAAATAACTGAAATATTACACAATCAAATCATGTGACTTAAAAAAAAAATATATATTTATTCCATCTTCAGCCATTTCCATATCAGTACCATGATTTCAGTTTTGTGCTTTTAGCTTTACCAACATCTACCAGCATAAGAGAGCACTGGGGAAAAGGTTCATTTTCAAGAATAATAAAAAAGTGTCACCTTTGGTCTCATGGGAAATATCATTAAACTTGGGCTGAAGTTCACATGATGTCCCAGTCATGAAGCAAATTAACTAATATGTTAGCTGCCACTTTCTTGGTTGTCCAAGCTGTTGCCCTTGTGTGTAAGCTTCTCCCATAGCTTCCAGTTTGCCACTACCTCTCTCTGCATGGAAAATCTGCATGGTCTCTGTTAGCTCTAAGGTCATCGAGGTGTTCCTTCTGATTTATCATGTTTTGCAAGAAGAGCAACCTCTTTATCAGTCTCTTACTCTCCATTGCACAAAAGACCTAATTTGGCCAATCAGTGAAAGCAGACTAAAAAAGAATAAATAGAGCCATCACACAGTATTTTGTGTCCTTCAAGTCATGTAATTCTCGCTCTTAGTAAAGGCTGCCAATTTCCTAGAGGAAAACTGGATACATGCAGCATGACACCCTTTTTCACAGATCTCAATCTGATATCAAACAAGGATATAACTTCCTTCCATTGTACGGCTGCTTATGCTGGCAAACCAGCTGCCTGTTATTGGTTCTGCAATCGTTTGTCAGTTTCTGCTGTCCTCTCTCCCCACTGAAACTGTGTGGCTAGAAGGGCATCTCCAATCAGAGAACCATTTCTTTCCCTCTTATCACTGCCTTTGCTTTCTGCCTTGCCCGTGTGACTCAGGGAGATTAAAATAAATTACAACAAAAAAGATGCTATCCTTTGGAGACCTTTTTTTCCAATATTTGTAACTCCAGTCAAATGACCAGCCATGAAAAGAAGTAGTATGTAGAAGAATTATAGCGATTGAAAGAGGAATGTTTTAGAGAAACTAAGAAGTGTCAGAGCAAATGTCCAGGTTTATAGGTCTCTTCCAGCCCTGCCAAACTGTCCACAAATCTGTGGATGCGCCTCATCAAATGAAGGATGTTCATGTGCAAAATAAAAAGTACTATATTTTTTCTTATTACAAGCCTGCAGTCTCTTTTGACCTAAATATACTGTAATTCTGCCCTAAGCCTTTCTCTATCATTCATTGTCAGGCTCATTCAATAAGCTCTGGGTCATGAGACTTCACAGCTCAGGCTTAAAATGAGGCTGGAAAGTCCAAAACTAGCATCCTTCTTGTCTATTCTAACAAAGAAGGTGGAAATTAAACAGACATGGAAATTAAACTGAATTTCCTCTCATCCCTAGAAGTTTGCTCTTGACAGGGCCAGATGTAGCTGTGTCACTGCTACTTGTGCTCTTTCTCTTATGCGGTTGATGGCTTGAATCAGGAGGTCTTTCACTCCAGCACTTTTCAAAAATAGTAAACTACTTTGAGAGTAAACATCCTTTCTATAAAGTTTCAGGAAAATTGGAAGGAATCTGACACTATATTTTGATCTGACACATCACTATTACACTGTAGGAAGTGTAGTGGATGGACACTGGAGTCCATCTTTTGCAGACAAAAGGTATGAGACTGATTAGACATGATTACACAGACTGGCTGAAACTCTAATGAAGGATCTAGAAGAAGAGCCCAGCAGTCATGTAATATCCACTGAATGGCATCTACAGCTACTTGCTATAATGATTTTCCAACCATAATAAGTCAAAGTTCAGAAGAGGAAAAACATTTATAACCAGCATCCAGAATGATGGAAAGTTCATACTTGTCTGTCTCCATTTTCTTGAGCCAATATCTTCCCTGTGCTTCTGCTTTCTCAATTAAGACGACTGCCATGAGATGGGAGTATTTTATGTATTGGTGATGTACATCAGGAGGATGGCAATTGACAGAGTCATGAAGAGATGAAATGGTTGCTAGTTTAGAGCTAGTTCGGAGATATGATTCTAATTCTGTTTACACTGTCAGCCAGTGGATTATGGGTGAGTGTGTTGTTTAAATCAGTGTAATGTGCTGGCATTTAGTTTCTGAAAGTAAAAATTTATGCTCAGAGTTAAATTCATAAAATCCTGGACCTACTGAGTTTTGAACTTCTCCTGAGATACATTTCCCTAACAAGAGTTTTAAATTGTAAAATGAAAGAAGAGCCAGATGAGCTCCAAGGGTCTGATTTTTTTTCACTACTGTTTTTCCATTATGGTTGTTTTTCTTAACCCAGTAATTCTAAAAATAGGCTAAGGTCTAATCTTTATATTACGATTTGTTGATGAGAAGATGATGTCTGATCACTGACATTTGAGCCACAAGAAAAAACAGAATTTCATAGAGTAGAACTTTGAAATGAGAAAACCCACAGGTCATGCTCCTTTTTCATAACGGGATTCCCACTGTAAACATGCTTACTCTCTTTTTTTTCTTCGTATAATTTTTACTTTTCCCACCCAGGCAGATTACTTTCCGTAGCCCAGTATGGCATTACTTCTTCCAAGAAAATGTAGGTTTGGAAAATGAGATACTGTCATTACAAATTTATCAAGAACAATGTTCCAGGGAGCATCTGCAAATTTGATTCAGGGCAAAATGGTCATTTCCTCTCATAAACACAGAAGAAATGGAAATATCCTGAATCTGTTCTGTGAAAATTCACTCCTTCTCACTGATGTTTTCGAGGTAGTAAAATTAGACCTTGCTCTGCCAATGTCAGGATGTATTGTTGCATCTGTCAATGGCATTATAGGGCAATGTGAATATCCAGAATAGTCATCAGAAAAGAGTGTGCAACTTGATAGCAGTGGCACATCAGAGAGCCAGGAACTGTCTCCAAACCCAAAAACACTATTAGTAAAATCCTGTTTGTTGTCTCCAGTAGTTTTCTTGTCTTATCTTTTCTCTGCTTTACACATAGCAGTTACACCAACAAATGCAATAAAACAATACGGGTCTCAAAATCAGCCTGAGATGAGAACCAGACCTTAGTCTCCAAAAGTAGGTCAAGGACTCTTTTTGTCGATACAGGAAAACGTTGGAGCTGGCAAGTCATAAGCAGCAAATGGGCACAACCAGCCAGTGATACCAGCCAGTGGCACACAGCCATTCTCCAAAAGAGAAGTACTTTCAGAGTCTGGGCCCCAGAAGAGGAAATTAGCAGTCATATCTCTGGACACTCAAAATAAATCTTCTTCATTAGATTGCACTTATATGCACTTGATTTTTCACTGGAGTTAATTTTCCATTGCCTTATTTTTCTTGCAGACTGAGGAAGAAAATACAAATTTAGTATTTCGGCCCTCTAAAAGAAAAAGTAGTAGAGCCTAGAGGGACTCAGAGAGTTGATTTCTATTCCCTCCCGTAAGTATAAGAGAAACAAAGTAATGGAAGCTTTACTCAAACAAGTGAATAAATGAATTTGCAAGGTATAAGCTTATCTGTGTACTGGACTGCCTGCAATTATGAATGTTTATTAACTAGTTTGGCTTTTAAAGGGGAAGAGTGCAGGAATCCCTGGAGCAGTGCAGCTCAAACAAAATTATCAGTCAAAATTAAAACAAAAACCAAGCAAAAAACCCAGTAGAATGCCAAACAGTACACAACTTCCAGTGCTACTGGTGGGCTTAACATTGCTTACATGCACAGTGGTCCTATTGACTGCTCAGGAACCACTTGCATGAGTAAGGAGATATCAGGAATTACTGGATGCTCTGTCCTGCTGAGATAAAAAACAGGTGGTCAGAGTCCAATCCAGCAGCAGACGAAAGCATGTGAGTACACTTACTGACTTCAAAGGAACAGCCCACATGTTTAATGTTAAGGATATGCTAAAGTCTTTTGCTACACTGGAGCCCATGAGATTTCAGAGATCTTCACTCCCAAGGACTTTGGGGTCAGCTGAAGTAACATGTTAAGTCTGCATTTCCCCAAAGGATAGCACCAAGATTTTATTCTTCTGTTTTGGTAAAAAAATAATGGTATCTTAGAAAATGTTTTCTTTTAGAAAGTCAACCAATCAGTCTTATAAGAGAACTTCCCCACAGCCTCTTAGAAGAAAAATTTGGAAAAAAAACACGGACACTAAAAGATTTATTCCTTTGGTGACCATATGTTAAAGATAGGTTCATTAATGCCCATATCTCTTATGCTAATGTTTAGAGATGCTGGATTCAGCAATGAAACAAACAGCTATGGCAAACATAGTTTTTTTAATCTATTCACTCCGTGATATTTTTAAGTAGCTCACAGCTTGCATAGATTCCATGCACACAGCACTGTGCAAGTCTATTTGAGTGAACAATCACTTCTGTACATGCAAGCCACACAGTTGCACAAAACAGAAGATAGCTGTGCAAGTGGTCATTTGTACAAATAAATATCCCAGTTACAGACCAGCCTTGGCAGGAATACCTATCAGTGTAGACAGTTGCACTTAGCATATTTGAATGCAAACCTTAATATTCCCTTTTTGAAAATATAGGAAGGTAGAATGAAAAGGGAAATCCTGGAACTGTGAATATATCTCCTGCAAACCTAAACAACGAAGTCCCTTCCTGAGTTGATTGAGCTTCTTACTGGGCTACACTAGACCTCTTTTTTCACCCCACTATTCCTCTTTGATAAGAAACTCATCCTAATTTTCCAATCTGAATGTATTCATATTCAGTTTTTGAAGAGTTACTCCTGTGACAGTACTGCCCTTTACCTTAACCAGCTCTTCTGACTTACTGGGGCTTCCTTCTTTCATGTGCGTGTATACTGAGAAAAAAATCATTTCTCTCCCTTCTTTTTCTCTTTATGAACTAATTGGATTCATATTTCTTCATTTGTGCAGGCACAGCCCTTAGACAGGTGTGGTGCTCAGACTGCATCACCCGAGGAACAATTCAAGCTGGCAGAGTGATTTAGTGACACACCTGTGAGTCAACATTTCTGCCCAGCTCTCCCTGTGCCGAAAGTTGGTAGTCATCTGTCTTATGCTCTTTCCAGCAGTCATTGGCTCCTGGCTGTTTAAAGCACTGCATTATAACTAGTGGAGAAAAATAGCCCTTTAAGACAGAGATTTCATCTAAAAAGAGAATCCAGCTTTTAGAAATTGGATTATAATTTATTCTTACAATGCAATTCCTGCTTTCAGTAGCAACAGAGCACTTCACTGTGTTTGCCTTGGATGTCATCAGACAGTAGTCTCCTGCTGCTACCAGCACTTTGCACTATGCATACTGTTCTGTATATGCCTTTCATGTTTAACTACTGAGCATGTTTCCTGGCTCATTTCTGGAAGACCTTCATTTTCATTTAAGCTTTCGTGCCTACCCTAAATCCAACAGTGTGATTGCTTGGCCCCCTGGATTCAGGATCATGTGTTGCACACCAAAGTTACTACTCACCAAATGATAAGTAACATCCTGTGGTCTTTTATTATTAAGTGATTAATGCTGTAGTATGAGTCATTTCACTGCTTCTGGCACACTTGTTTCAGCTGCCTGAAGTGTCTCATGAGGGATGGAAAGGTACTGTAGCATACTCAGGGATTCTGTCTCTAGTTCCAGGGTCCCAGCTGCTTTATACTCACAACAGGATATACTGCATATCTGTATGTAAGCCCTCAAAATGTTCTTAAGCTTTACCCTTTCCTTCATGATTAATGTAGTTTTAACTACACAGGATAGGAGTTTTGATGTATTTAGTATCAGCTTATTCATATTGCTTTCTAATGGATTGTGATGATGTTCATGTTTACCCAAAAATGAAGTAATTGGATTTCTATATTCAAAAATCTCAGCCATTTCATCCTTTCCAGTACTAACATTCCTCTTTCTCCATGTCAGAGCTCTGGTGACAATTGCTGTGGCCTACTTCCTTTACTTGTTGCCCACCTTTTAAAACCCCACATGAGGTATGTCCACAAGACTTAACTTGCTCTTCACTTCTAAAAGGTGCCTAAATTCATCTCGTGCCCACATGCACAAAGACCTTTGTTTCTGCAATACCAGAGATAAACATTTGAAAGTCTAGCCCTCCAGGAATACTGGTCAGCCTTCAGCACCAGAGTCCAAGCCTTCCCTCCTTCTAGTACCAGGTGCACTTAAAAATTAATCAAGATACAAAACCTGTACGAGGGCATCATCATGCTTTGTTCATGTGCAAGCCAGTCAGACAGACACATCTGCTTTACACTTACACCTGCCCAGTCCATCCTACCCCCAATATGGGTTAGCACAGTAAAAAAATCAAACAGCTTTACATTAGCTGAAACAATCTTGTTGACTCTTCCCCCCCGCCAAAGATTTGTTACTTTTATAAACATGATATGTATTTGTTCTTCCCTAAATTTCAAAAGAAGTAAACTTTTAGTAATTTATTGCAGACATTTAAGGGAGAGGGATGTAGACTGTTGACTCTATTCCTTGGATGGGTTTTGCTTCGGGCTTAAATTTGTGGTACTTGGTCCGAAGGAACAATCTCAGTTGCTTAGAAGTGTGTCTATGTAGACATAGCCACCATAGTTCCAAGACTGCTTTGCTTGATAGTACTTAAAGGCTGATATATCATTTACATTTTTCTTTACTCCTTCAAATGCCTGTTTGTTGGTATCTCACCATACGCCCACTATGTGCTAACTGTCTCAAGAGTTCACAGGCTTCTGATAAGCATGTGCAGAATCTAGAAAGATAAGGTAGGCATCCCTATAAATCACTGAACTTCTTCCCACCCTTTAGTTCCTAAACACTCTACATTTTTTGGAGTGCAGCTGGAGTCTCTCAAAAGTCAACAGATGTCTAGCATCAGAAGCACGAGTTTTCTGACCAGTTCAGTGCTTGTTTCAACAGGTGTATTGTTATCTCTTCATGGCAGGACTGACAGTTCCTTCTGCCCAGTCTTCCTTGCAGTTAAAGAAAGTCTCTGTATTCTCACCGTCTGCATGTCTAATATATTTCTATCTTCAGCTCACCATGAAGCATCCTCTTCCTCCTCCTTCAGTGCATGCTCTCTTTGGCTTTGCATGATGGGTGACTGTTGTCCCTTCTTTTTCACACTGAGGATATTCTGGTGTTAAACGGACGCACAGTCTGATAAAGTCTACAAACATTTGGAGTTCCCCAGCTTTCTACACAGTAAGTCCCACATGTCATTCTTGTGTGACAGCTAATTGAACTATCTTTCTAATTATGACTATTGCTTTAAATCAAGCCACAAGCATTCACACATACACAGTGCTATTATTTCTCCTAGCTCAAGGTCCCCCTTCCAGCTCAGTGCCCCTAACAGCTCCAATGTCTTGTTTCATGAGTTTCTTGATGGCCTATGCCTGCCTATAGACACAGGATATTTTTACTGTAAACTGCTTGCACTTGGCCAGATTTTCCCAGTCTAATATTGCAATTTACTGTAACCATTGGGATTATATTGGCCCTTGCTAAATAATATAGCTGAAATAAAAAAACATTTCTATCCATCAAAGGAAAGAAAGGAGAACCTAAACAGTTTTACAGCAAGCACCAATGAAATTATAAGCAGGATCATGCAAAATTGTCAGCAGTATCAAGGGATCCTGACTATGGTCTGAGTTATTAGTCAAAAGGCCTGATTGCAAGATTCATTTTTCCAACAAAGCAGGTTGGATGCATCCACTCTGCTTATTCAGAAAGATCCTTGCTCTGTGCTATTACCTAACTCACATGCAGAAATTATGTGGAAAATGTTTGTTGATGTTGCTAGAGCAATAGCAAGAGACCATGCAAACAACTGAACTGCCTGAATAATCATCAGCCACTGCTCAAGGATTGACCTTCCTTGTGTGTTTGTGTGTGACTGATATAAATGAAGCCTACAGAACTCAGAGGAATCTGTTCACTTTGTCATACATGTAGTTCTGTTCCAGCAGAATAAACAATTGTCTTTTATGGCGTTCATATTCCTTTCTCTTTTTCTTCAGGTTGCAGCTAGGTTTCTCTTCACTTCTTTGTTTGAGGACACAGTGCTTGACAGCTGTCACCTTAATGATCTGAATTCTGGGTATCCTTTATGGCATGTGTGACTTGTTTTATTCCAGTCTTTCATTTCTAACTCCTCTTCTTGATTCTTTACAGAGAATACAAACTCTTCTTTGATGTAAAGGACAATTTTATTTGGAAACCCATCAGTCCCAACATCTCTCCCTCTTTTATTTTTTACTCTAAGTAGACAGTGCTTTGTTGGACTTTCGAGATCCAGTGTCTACTTTCTTACCAACCCAGGACACAACAGTAGGCTATAATACAAAAAACGCCATGTTCTTTAGGTGTCTCTTTATGCACATAGCTGATTTCAGAGATGCACCACTTGCAGCCCAACAGCCATGCAAAGACTGACCTCCTTTCAAGCTCTTCTTCCTCACAGCCTATACTATTCAGACTAGATATTACAGAGAATTTCTTTATAGAGAGAGAGTGGTCAAACACCGTAACAGGCTTCCTAGAGAGCCAGTTGATGCCTCAAGCCTGTCACTGCTTAAAAGACATTTGGACAATGTCCCTAATAAAATACTTTAAGTTTTGGCCAGCCATGAAATGGTCAGGCAGCTGGACTGGATAATCATTGTAAGTCCCTTCCAACTGAAATTATTCTATTCTATTCTATTCTATTCTATTCTATTCTATTCTATTCTATTCTATTTTGTTCTGTTCCTTTCCTTCAGGTTCAGTGTAGGTTGCTGCAGAAAGGAAGCCACCACTTAAGATATTCTCCCACCCACTTTCTCTGGGGTAGGAGTAAGCAGGCACAAAGTCCTACTATTCTTTCACCCTAGGATCCAACCTGCCTCAGGTAACCTGCAAAGAGGAAACCAATCCTTGGTCCACTCCTCTCAGACACAGTTCAAGTCACAAGCTAGAGACAGTTCCTTAGGTACCAGCCTCAAAAGAATACGACAGAACATCCATTGCTGAAGAAAGACATCTGCATCCTCTGGATTATGTAAAAAAAAAATCTGGCAGCCATGGCTTCCTCTTAGCCATGCTGTTGTATGAAGTAAATGGAAGTCTCAGCTCCCACAACTGTCATTTGGCTTCAGCTAGCACTATGACTCCCCTTTTGTGAGAAATGAAGAATAATCTGGCTAAATCCCAGTTTCAGAGCTAGCAAACACCAAAGGTCCAGTCCCTCCTGCTGTTGTTAAAAGCTGGCTCCCCACTTCCAGGGATTAGCAAACTATGCAGACATTCTTAGGAACTGAAAAATCAGCAGACTGCTGCTTTGCAAGCTCCATCTGAAATGAGTAAAGCTGTTCCCCATTTCATTGCCACAACAGCAATTTTCAAAGCCCTGGAGCAACAGTAATATTAATATCAAGCAAACTTTTGATTCTCATCCTTTGAGTCGTGTTGCATCTCAAGTGAATATGTGGAGTCTTCAGCAAACTCTGGACTAAATTATTTCTAAGCAGATAAATACACAAACATCCTATAATAACAAGCTAAATCAAGAAAGCTAGCACCCAATAAAAGCAATGAAAAAGGCATTAGTGTCCGTAAGAGCATTCTGGAGTCCCAGCACATTCTCGGAGAATAATATGGCCCTGCCTCACTCTGTATTCCTGTAATCATTCCCATACTAGAAGTCCCCATTGAGGCTGTAACAATGCATACTGTATATACTGCCCTTCTATTGTCTCTTTTGTCTTTGCCTAAGGAAAATACAGTGCTGATTCTGCTGACAGTAAAGGCAGTGTAGCTGCAGAGCTGAAAACTAGATTTTTCTCCAATGCAAACAAAACTAAGTTAAAAGGAAGAGAAAACACACAGGGGAATAGTGTGTGTATCTCAGTAGAGCTATATCCTTTCTCACCTCAACTGTGCTCTGAGATGACAACATAGTTAACACAGGCAATTACCACAGAGCCCCTTTTAAAAGGGGGGCTGCAAAGACCCTCTGAAAACTTATTTCCTGCTTCATATGTAAAGCCCCAAAATGACATATATATCTCTACTTTCCAGAAGAGAAGTAAAGTCTTATCTACCTCAAGTTCCCTCAACCCTCAAGGGAGGAAAGATTTCTGTTTTCGTATTTAGTAGCATTCAGGCAGAAAGAGGTTGTAGAGTGACCTGTGAATTGCTTACAATCACTTTAACCATTTTGAGACCTCTCAATAATTGAGCTTTAGCTTCAAGAACCCATCTTTTACTAGAACAGCTAGCTCTTCTGGTCTCTAAATTTCCCACCTTAAAGAAGCCTTTTTGCATCTTTCCTGTAAATCTGGGTACTCTGGATAAGTATTCCATAAGGGGCTATAGAGCTAGGAAAATTACAGTAAGAGTCACAATATTGTTTTTTCTACCTTTCCCTAAGTATACATCCACCTCCCTTTGCTAGACTTCAAAAAAGTCTTTATCAATATATTTCTTATTTGGTCACATTTATACTCCTACATGGTTAATGGCAGCAGAATGAAGAGAACTGTGGGAGTCAGATCTGCTACTATGAAACAGCAGAATATGTCAAATGAAGTAGCTGAGGCAGTTAGCAAGGTGACTAGTGGAGGTAGAGTTGGGTTTGCTTATTATACAAGTTTGCCTTTGACATTTCTCAGTGCACAGTCTGTCTTTTAGGATCAAAATTTGGTGATCTACTGCAACAATGACAATAAAGACCCTGTTACCACTGTTGAATCAATGGGCTTTGCACTGTACGAAATTCATGCATAAGCCTGGCAGCTGCTAAACTCATTGATATATAACACCAGTCCCAAAATAGTGATATTTCACTTCTGGAGCTTTATAAATTGTTAAAGAAATAAAATCTGCCTTTGGGAAATAATGTTTCTTTATGCATCATCATACTCTTTCCCTCCCTCCTCCCCTGCCTTCGAGATTAAAACAAATAGTGTTGAAGCTATAAATCTTCCCTATTGGCACTGGAAAGCCCTCAGAGATCTTCCTTCTGTGCCATTTCAGTAGACAGAAAGTCTAATGTACAGAGAGGTGATGTTGCTTTATTTTTTTTTTAAATAGAGAGTCAAAAAAACATGTCCCTCCTTGATCTCTTCAATGTACAACAATATTTCTTCAGTCATATTAAAGACATTGCACACACTCCAAGTGGTTTCAATGAAAATCACTAGGAAATGGAAGCATGCCTGGGAATTTTAACTATCATTGTCTTATGTAGAGAGGCGCATCTTGAAACACCATTTAAACACTGTAGGCAATGTCCATAATTGGACTGAATCAGTCACTGTGTCCTGAAATGAGTACAGTTTTGAAAACGCAGTTGCAGAAATTCAACCTCTGTTGCTTGTTTTTCACTGAGCACAGTCACCCAATCTAAAACTGGATAAGTGATGATCCAAGAACTGGATTTCTATGATGAAATTCAAGTTGAGAATTTCAGTACTTTACTTTAAATTATTTTTCTGCTACTATTCCTGAGGGTAAACTTCTTTCTTAGAAATTGGTTCTGTTTTTTTTTGAAAACACTGATGGAGTATTTCATTCACCCACTTTCATTTTTCAGTAGCATGACCTGTCTTTTTTTTACCCAACAATCACTTCTTAGTGATGGTTTCCTTTGCTTTCACTTCAAGAAATAGAGAGAAAAACTGAAAGGTTTTTCAGAGCTTCTGAGCATGGTAAACATGAGCTCTACATTAGAATTTCTATCAGCTACAGCAAATTCATAACCAAAAGGAGGCAGCCTTCTCTCCTCCCTCTTCTTTTTTCCTCACTGAAGGGAAGGGGGAAAAAAAAGAGGAAAAAAAAATGCAAACCCCAAAAAAACTTTAGGATGAAACTAACAATTTCTAATAAGAAATCAGAAAGTTATTTTACTCATGCAAGCAAGTAAGATAACTATAGACTGCATTTTTTTCCTTTTTAACACTGCACAGTGCAATCAAAGCAGAATTCCCAGCCATGCTATGTTCTTTTCCACTACAATTGCTCTCCTTGACTGAGAGTCACCTTCAGAGGAAATGCTGAAGCAACAAATGGCACAACAGAGCCACCTCAGCTCATCACCGCAGCATTTGAAACACTCCTAGACACCTTCAGGCACAGATATAAGCATTTAAAATTAGCTGATAGGGTCTGAGTCCTTGGATCCTACTTGCTTAACTGAGCAAATGGAAAGACCATCAGAAACAGTGGCATTACTTGCATGTGTGTAGTTAAGAGCCTGGAAGTATTTTTTCTGCATTGGGACTTAAGAGAGGGAAAGATATCCTGCTTTATCACAGCAAATTGTATCACTTTGATCTTAGGCATATTTAGGCCTTTGTAAGCTTTCTCTACTAATCTCTGGTTTAATAGGCATGAGCTGGATTTCTATTCCGACGTCAGCCAAGGTAAGCACAGTCTCTGCAGAGCAGATCTGAGAGACTGTATGACCCCAGGAAGGGGTGCAGGAATTCTTCAGTCACATACATATTTTAGTCTCCAAATGAGCATCATTCACAAGCGCTCAGTCCACCACACAAACACATCCCAAGCCTGTCCTTGTCTCTGAACAACTCCTATACCGCCTGCTGACACAGGTACCTAGAAATAATTCTTGATGAGCCTTCTGAGTTTTGATTTACTCTGCACTTGCCCCCATATTGAATCAGCATCTGTTCCCATCATATAATACAGGTACAGACCTCATCCCAGCAAGGCCGATCGTATCACATCATCTGGCCTGGCATTTGTCTGTCACGCTGGGGCAGGGAATGTGATACCAAGCTGACAAAAAGCAGCACACAGCCCTGCCTGGAGAGCCCCTTTGTTCATCTAAGCCTCCCCTGCTGCTTTTGTAACTCCAAATGGATTTCTGATTCCCTATCTCCTGGCCTTTTCAAGCCAAATGGTTTGGCCAGATCACAAGGCAGCAGGTGCTGCTCCGATCAACATTTGCACCTTCCAATCCAAACACACCTCTCCCCACCGACCCTTAAAATCAATCAAAGGGACTTATCAGTTTGTTTTAAGCTTTGATGTTTGTCTGGGGTTTGTTTATCTAGCAGTTTATTCCTGGGAGTATGTTCTTGACATCTTGGAGTAGGTGGTAATTAGCAACAAGGAAGAAGGGCTGAGATAAGAAGTGGAATTTGAAAGTGGTGATACTTGGTGAGGCAGCTGTGCCACATCCCCTCCTTCTTTCACCTCGGCCACTGAGGCAAGCCAGAGACAGCAAAGGGCCAAACAGCAGCCACGCTGCCCTTTCAACAAACACTGCCTGGCTGGGCTGTGCTACCTGGCGTGGTCCTCTGGGGAGAAAGAGCCCATGAGGGGATAGCTTTGGCCCCCCCACCATGTTGCCACCTCCTCTGTTTCACAGACACTCCTCTAAAGTGCCCTTTTTTTGTTTGAACAAACTTTCTATCTGTTGGTTCTGCTGCAAGAGCAATTTGCCTAAAAGGAGGCGTGAGGATAGGTGCAGCCATCACACGACAGCCCATAGATCTCCTGTGTTCCACTAAGCAGCATAGAGAGCAAAGATGATTCAATTGCTTGGATAGGAAAAATAAATGCTGCTGCATCTCTGCATTTAAGGTGTTCACTACACCCACACTGATAGGCTTATTCGTGGATGTGACATAAATAAGCATACATATACTCACACACTGTATGGACTGTCTGTTGTATTCATACTAACACATTTTAAGTCCAGTCAGCTACTAAGCCCCAGGCAGCCACTCGCTCACTCCCTCCAGCACCACATGGGACAGGGAGAAAAATCGAGATTAAAAAGGTAAAACTTGTGGCTTGAGATAAGAACAGTTTAATAATTGAAATAAAGATAATAATAATAATAATAATAATAATAATAATAATAATAATAATAATAATAATAATGAAAAGGTGAGAGAGAAAATAATAAAACCCAAGAGAAACAAGTGATGCACAATACAATCACTCACCCCCCCCCACGGACTGAAGCCCAGGCTGTCCCTGAGCCACAACCAGCTGCTCCCAGTCAGCACCCTCCAGTTAATATACTGAGCATTATTTTCTGTGGAATGAAATATCCCTTTGGCCAGTTCTGGTAAGCTGCCTTGGCCATGCTCCCTCCTGGCTTCTTGAACACCTGCTTGCTGGCAGAGCATGGGAACCTGAAAAGTCCTTGATTTAGAGTAAGCACTACTTAGCAACAACCAAAACATCAGTGTGTTATCCACATTATTCTCATACTAAATCCAAAACACATCACTGTACCAGCTTCTAAGAGGAAAATAAACTCTATTCCAGCCCAAACCAGGACACATACGCACACACCTACAGTGAGAGGCAAAGACCATTGAGAAACCAGAGAAAAAATTTTTGCTCTGAACAGCATTGGACTTAGCACATTTGAAATATGAAGCAAGGACTGGACCTGAATTTTGTAGATGGCCTCTATCTTTATAATCTTCCTGACAGATATTCATACGATAGTATAAGCCTTCAGTACATAATGTGGAAGCAAATGCACACTAACCTACTCCCACACTTCATAGCCTGCAAAAGGACCCATATATGTACACAGTGCATGCCCAGAAGAGGGACACTTGCAATGAGGATGCTCCTGGAGTGCCCTGAGGGGCTCAGATAGAGATTTATTCTCTGTCCTTGCTTGTGGAGCAAAGCTAGAGTTCAGAGAATAGCGTAAAGCAGGAGGCTTTTAGAGTCTAGCTGAAATAAAAAGTTCCCTGGTCTGAAATGGGCCACAAAGTTGTTTTCACAGGTGAGTGAGTAAACCCTACTAGCTAAAGAGAAGACCAGAATATTTTGGGACAATCCAACTCATGACTTACCTTATAAGCAGGCAAGACCAACTCCCACTTGCACTCCTCTGTTTCCAGAGTAGGAGCTAGTACTTTGAAGTCCACATTTTTGTTATGATTATTGCATTTCTCAAAGCTCAAAACCACTGATGTTTTTAAAAAAGATGAAAAAGCTTTTTGGGTTTGAGTTTGGGTTTGGTTTTTTTCCTTTGGGTTGGTTGGGTTTGGGTGTTTTGTTTGTTGATTTATTTTCTTTTCCTAGGGAAAAATAATGCATTGAAATTAACCTGAATATCAACACGAGCAAAAATCCTCTGCCTTTCTCAAAAACAGGCTCTGGGCAAACAATTTCACCCAGCTGTACTCTGAAGTATCCCTGTGGGAGGGAAGCTCACTTGGCAAGGCATTCTCTGTTCAAGTAGTAGATGACTTCACTCTCATTATGCACATAATCTTTTCCTACACAGTGTACATCAAACCAAAATTATACTGCATGTGTTAAGCTTATAAGTGCACCATTTTACAATGGCCACATTGCTTGTGTCCCAAGGCCATTATAAAGGGGGTAATTCTGCCACTGCTTATGATTCTATACATTGCCAATAAGCAGCAGGGCTATAGCTGCATACATTAAGAAGACTACTTAATAAAAGCCAGCCTCAGCTTTGAGCTTGCCCCTAAATGAAGTGTCTTCTATGCCAATTTTTGCTCAATAACAGTATCTCTGTTTACAAGTGACAAGTCACGATTCCTAAATATCATGAATAATCACAGTTTGTATTGAAATGGTGCCTCCAAAGTACTGCAGATACCTGTCACTAGATACTGTGTTACAATCATTTGTTTCTAATGGAGGTGTCTTTTCCTGTTGGCATTCATTTACCACACAGAAATCACAATATTAAGAGATACAGTCCTTTCACATGTGTAGGAAGACGGTATGACAAAGTAGAGTTCATGATCCTAAGTAATTTTATTTAGTATATTAAACATCAAACACTGAAAAAATAAACAAAAAAACCCAACCAAACAAAAAAATACCACCTCAGCAACATCATGTATTTGCATTCTGTCTATCCTTTGTATCATGTGAACATAGAGTTTTCTGTTCTGTTTTATTCTACAGAAAACTCAGCAACATATTCCACTTTCTGTTCCAATGTTTGGTGTCAACAGAAGTTTAGAATCTAGTTCTGGTCCCCACTGAAGTCATGGGAATCTTACTCTTGATGTTAATGGAAATTGGAGCAGTCCAGTAATTGGAGAGGCTGAAAAGAATCCCAGATGCTGCATAGCAAATGAACTATCCACTGAGGTTGTCCCTCTGCTCTGGGAAGATGCCACTGGGAATTGTTGTTACCTTTCTGTGGAAATGCTGGGGAAAAAAAAAATAAAAACCAAAACTGATGTCAGATGTCAAAGCTTGCAGCTCCACATAGAGTTTTAGTGACAAAGAAAACTCTTAAAAATCTAAACAAAAAGGACTTCACCAAGTGAAAGAGATAGCTATTTGGGTTTTCACTGGGAAATATAGAATATTTGAAAACAGCAAATCATGCTGCCAATTTGTCCTTTGATAGAACAGGTTAGCACAGTTTGACGCTGGTTCCCTGAACAATTGTGTGAGACAGAATTCTTCAGCTCTTCAGATGTCAAATTTAAAGCAAAGCAAAACATGTTAGTAATTTCATTCTCATTTCTTTTTCATGACTAAGATCCCGTACTATTTACCTAGCAATTGTGAAAGCTGCAAATGTACTTTACATGTTTTCTTTTTGTTTCTTCCACAAACTTTGCAAGGGGACCAGCATTCTGCTGTAGTGTGTGGAATTCACCTCTTGTTAACATTAAAAAGGTACATCCACCTCAGATCTAGTCATGGCATTGATATGCAGAGGCAAAACCACAGTTAGAAAAGAGGATGTAGTGATTCATCCTTTCTTGAAAAATTACTCAAAGAGGAAATTGCATGCTCTGAAATGACAAACCTCACTGTAACCTGTTGTGACCATGCCTGCCTGCCATACCATACTTTGTGTTTCCCTTGGAAATTAGACAGACATGCCAAGCACACTTCAGGTATAAACCACTACAGAGGCAAGAAGCTTCCTATTTGTCTGCTGACAGCTCCCAAAGTCTTGCTGCCACAATGGTCCAATTCACTGTCACTGGAGACACCTAAGGTATTATGTGAGTAAGAGAGGTGTAAGAAACAAACATAAAATGCACATAAAAGTTAGTAGAAAAGGCGTGGGGGGGAAGTATTCCTAGTGTGAATTATTTACTTTTCTACATTCATAATTGTCACTAAATAGAATAGTAATGAATCCTCTGCTAGAAACATTTCTTAAAGGTGCTGGTAATGACAGGAGTCAGAGTATAGACTCCTGTTAACTCCTGTTAAACTCTAATCCTTCAACATAAAACAAAAATTTTATAATTGAGACATAAGTCTATTCCTTATGCTGTAGACTTTCTACATCAACTCACATAAAGTGCCTTCCTTTCTTGGTTTTTAAAAGAAACCTTCTAGCTTGTTAATTGCGGGAATGAGCAGAAATCAATGTTAAGTTAGCATATAACAAGTGAGCATCTCTATCAATCCACTCATGCGAGAGAGACCCCTAAAAGGGCTAAGTTAGTCTTCTGTTAATGCACAACTGCAGGTCAGGAGAAGTTGCTGGTTGCTGAGTAGTACTCTTTGATTATCTAATGCTCTGCACATACAGAATATGGACTTCAGCAATGTTTTCCAACAATAGGGTAACAACATTTACCTTTTCATGTTTGTGGGGACTTAATGAAACATTGACATTTTGTTGCATTGAAAGAAGCCTGAAAATTCCCCCCTCAAATATCTTAGAAAACTAACAGCAAAAACTACACTTGGGAGTTTCCTGTTCCCCTTCTGCTCACTACAAAAGAAAATTCATTATAACCATATTCTTTGCATGGACAGTGAGTTTTGCTTCACTGACTTGGATGAATCAGTGTTTGCTTACAGCATCAAGGCTTTCAATACATACTCATCAAGGATTAATACAGATGCTGGGATAGGTAAAAGAATAATAAAAATGTTAATTAAGGATAAATCCTCCTTTCAAAATTCTCATAAATCTCCACAAAGCTGCTTCGCAGAATCATTACAGGATTGTGCTCCAGGATCATCGAATCCAACTTTGACTGATCATCCCCTTGGCAAATAAGCCATAGCACAAAGTGCCATGTCCAATTGCTTCTTGAGCACCTCCAGGGATTGTGACTCCACCACCTCCCTGGGAAGTGTATTCCAGTGCTTAACAACTCTTTCCACAAAGTTCTTCTTAATGTCCAAACTGACTCTCCCCTGGCCCAACAAGCGATTATGTCCTCTCGTCCAATCACTTCTTGCCTGGAAGTAAAGGCTGATCCCCACCTTGCTACAGCCTCCTTTCAGGTAGTTGTAGAAAGATAAGGTCTCCCCAGAGCCTCCTTTTCTCCAGGCTCAACTCTATCAGCCACTCCTCATATGACTTACCCTCTAGACCCTTTAGCAACTTTGTTGCCCTTCTCTGGACATGCTCCAGCACCTCAATGTCTTTCTTGTAGAGAGGGTCCCAAAACTGAATACAGCACTTGAGGTGCAGCCTCACCAGTGCTGAGTATGGGGGACAATCACTTCCTTGGTCCTGCTGCCAATCCTATTTTTGATACTCGTTCTGATACTTCTTATAATCCACATCAACATGTTTCTTAGAACAGTGGTGACTTATTCTGAAAGGTTTGAGGAAATTCATTCAGTGTCTTTCTATACAGGTCCCTGGCTGTGAAATAAGGACCTCCTCGTCGCTCCTCCATTTTGCACGTGGTTCTTCTGTTTAAATTTCAGTTTCTCTCAAAGAAACTCTATACTCGTTAGCATGTTAGAATACACACTGGGTGACAGACGCACATGCTCCTGTAACAGCAATGATTAGACCTCAGGTGCTCTTAGAGAGCCTTAAAGATACACTTTTAGGTAAAGCAGAGGCTCCTTTTTTTTTTTGCTCTCTAAAAAAAGAGAAAAAGTGTCCCTGGAACTGCCCTCCTAACTCCAAGTCAGTCTTCTCACTCACTCAAGTTTAGGATGAACTGGCTATTTGCACAGGCAGCAGGCATCTCACAAGGATTTTCTCGGGGGATAAGGACTTTGTGAAATCTTAGTATCTCTGAAAAATCATTGGGAGGCTGAAGCAACATGCTTTCTTAGCAAAGTCCTAGTATAAACTGTGGCAGAGGAAACTGATATGAGGGCTCTTTTAAATGTCTAATGAAAGGCTTATACCAAAAGCCTCTAAGAAATGTGCCCTTTCAAAGAGGACAGTAACCATGAAAACACAGAAGAGCTTATGATTTTATGTTTTCCTCATAGTTTTGCAGAATTCTGGTGTTTTATAGCACTAACAAAGTATGACATTTGGCTTTCTCATGAGACTTTGTTTCCCAGCTTGTGGGGATACCACAAAAGTACCAGATGACATGATATCTGGCAACATGTATAGCTCACTTAGGCATTAAAAAGGCCAATAAAAGTCATAAAGCAGCTAACATACTGAGTTACTCAATTATATATCTGGTTCCTCAAAATTTCCTTTCCCCCCCCCCCTTTCCTGTCTGTCTGTCTCCCATTTGATCATGGAACCCTAGTGCATGGAACCCTAGTGAAATTTCATCAAGAAGTGCCAGTCTTGCTCACACAGACAAAAAACTTGTTTTAGGGATCAGTTTTAGCCAAGTAGCTATGACGATGGCCAGTACACATTAGCAGTGCAACACCAATGAGCAGATAATCTACTTGCCACAAAGAAAAGGTTAACCAATCTACACTGCTCCTCTGTCTCTATTACTCTTCAGTTTGGCACTAGAATCTCTAGCCACAGACATAGAAATTGTTCTGTAATGACAAGCATCACCAAATATAAACAGCTGGTAACCCTAAAATTAGACCCGCTGGCTGTCTCTTGGTTTGGGGATATGTTTTATTATACCTTCCAACTGGCAAGCAAACTTTAAAGTTAATTTAACCCATTACAAGATCATTTTATCTAATGGTTGAGCCTGCTGCTTTATGTACACTCTCGTCATTCTTATGGGGAGATTTGCCAGCACAGAAATATTATTTCGCTGAAGCTAGTTGAAAATTTTCCATATAGAATACATTCTGGTAGATAACTAGAGTTCTTGATTAAGCAAGATTTTTACATTTGAAGTTTATTCTATCTTCAGAAAACCTCATCTTTCAGGTGACCAGACAGAAGAATTGTTCAGGAATAAAATTAAGCTAGAATAATTTTCAATTTTTAACTACAAGGCCTCCTAGCCAGAGACTCATACAACATCCTATATGTGGCAGGAAGGAAGAGATAATGATGATTATACTCCTCAGGGGCATACTAGTGAAGAAATCTGGTATATAGCAAGAAACTCAGGCATAAAACATTTTAACCACACATATTGTCACGCATCACTTAAAATTAATCCCCTATTTCTCAGTCTAAAATTTCCATCTGCTTAGACTGTCATTAAATTTTGAAATTTCCTCTGGGGAAAAATCAATAATAGGAAATAAAATTAGCTGTAGCTTTTACACCCATCTAGAAACAGACTGATATCTTCAAAGTTCAATATGTCTGAACAGTGGCCACTCATCCTTAATAAATATATATTTAGGGCCTTGATTTTTATACCTGTGTTTGATTTCTTTATTGATCTCTGAGCTTGAAATTAGCAGGAATAGTTGAATAACAAATTTCTTTTCATTTCCTTTTATGCAAACACTCCTTCTTTAACGTGACGATATTTGTTCTGTCTTATATTATCACCATTACTGGAGGCATATGATGAGCTTAGTGGTACAGCCAGATTCTATTAACATGTTTCATTTATTTTTCTTGTGTAGAGTGGATGTAAAGTTGAATATCTCCTACAAGAACTGAGCAAAGTGAAATATTCTATATTTAGCTTAAATGTTAACAATGACTGAGGGTCAAGATATTTGCTCTGACATTCACAAATGGGTGGAACTGCTGACACTCTATTAAAACTGCTAATTATGGAAAAATTTAGGTGGGAATCACACTTGTACTTTGGTCACAGGGAAAGCTGGCAAGCTCAGGGAACCTTGCACCAAGTAAAGAATGAAATGGCACCTCATGAGTCATGCACTGAAATCACTTCTAACTGGGAGCAGCACATCTGGCAGCGATGAATGGTGAATGATGGGATACCTTTTCTTCCTCTCTCCTCTAAGCCTACCAGAAATCCCATAACTGACTTCTGGTTCTCAGGAGTGCTAGCATTAGCAGTACACAAGGCAGTGAGAGTATGTCTTGAGATTTCAGCTCAACAGCTTTTCCAGGAGTAGTGATTGGTGAAGCCCACTCTGCAGAGCTGCAAGAACACCGCATGCAGCCTTGCATGGCTCCCAAAACATGAGGGCTTTCAAAACATCCTCTTCAAGGGCATTCATCTGATTTTTTTTCTTCAGGTTTTCAGAGAAGCAAATCCTTGGCACCACAAAAAGTGGAAAATGGACTGTTTCATGACTCTGTCAGAGTCCGTTAACACGCCTTAATAACGTCAAAGGCATAATTTAATAGTGATCATATGCAACATTATTAAAAGACATCAGAGTTCATTTTGTTCAGTTCATTTTCCACAGCTTCTTTATCTCTCTGAGTTTGTACCTTAGAAACTCAACAGTATTTCTTAGAAAATTTCATGCCTTAAAGACCACCATCTCCATAAATGTTAAAACACCTCATTCTGGGAGCACAATGACAATACTGAAATAGTTTGCAAAGACATTGTGATTTGGTTTTCATACCTATGTATTCTGCCTAAAAGTACATAAACCTTTGAAAACTTTCTGGTCATTTTGTCAGCTTCTCTTTCTCCCCCAGCTTTCTAAAATAAAAGGCAAATAAACTATTTAGTTCACTGCTACAGAAGTAAATGAGGGCAGAATTCTGCTTCTTTATTACAATAGATTTCATAGTAGTTTGGTGAATTCTAGTGTATCTCCAGGCATATAGTGCATTTCCTAGTTCACTGAAAGTCATGTGTGTATGGCAGTCACACAGACCATTTTTCCAGTTTCATATTGCCTCGGAATAGACCCAAGATGGAATACCAATGCAGAGCCTGCTGGAAATCTTTCAGTTTGATGTTTGGGGATTTGTTGAGCTTTTTTAATTAAAAAAAAAAAAAAAGATTCCTTGAAACCAAAACTATTTGTATGAGTTTTCACTAAACTTGTTTTAGGAAAAGTTTCTCAGGGTGATGATCATTTTTTGGTCAAAATATAAGGGTGGGACTGGCAAAGAGGCGAGAGAGACAAACAAATAAATGGAAATAACTGTGGAAACTCTGTCCCAGGCTGCCCTTTTGGTTCGGTCACCTACCAGAGTGTGGGAAAACTTGAGTTCATATTTCAGTTCTACTTGCTTCAGAATAGAGTCTTGGACTTAGGTTTTTTACGTGTCAGATAAGTGTTATGTCCATTAAGGGAACTGTGGCACACGAGCACTCTCTGGACTGTTAATAACTAATTTGTTCTTTGTATAAAATTAGCTTTCATTGGAATAGATGCTTGGAGCTGACATTTGCTATGTCGATGTCTTTTCTAATAACTCTTAACTATCCTGGAGGAGTATTCTGCAGCAAACAAAAATTTTAAGAACTGGGTTTTACGGTCATGGATGTTTCATGTTCTTATTACAAAATGGTGAAACAGATGTGTTGTAGACATTTTTACAGCAATTATAGAACAACCAACCATCTAGTTCCACTTCAGGAGTGTAAGATCTAATAGATAGATGCAAGATAGTTCAGGTAAGATAGTAGCTTGGTTGCAGAAGACTTTTGAACACAACTCTTTGCGATTTGCTCCCTGGTTGCATTCAGCATCATTTTTGGTATACCTTTGCATTATATGCAAAATATTGCTGAAATAGGACATGCAAGAGAGATTCAGTCCAGCTTTCTCTGGGGTAACAACTATGGCAGTAGAAGCAACTTAGAAAAGTGTCTGTTTCTCGTCTAAATTACACCTAATTTCCACACAAAGGCACATTGCTTGGGCACTTTTTCCTCTGATTGCACTGTACTTCTGTCTCCTTTTTGTTCTACAAACTACAGAAATAAATGTTCCTTGTCCGTCTCTTTGTAAGGATCTTAGAAGTGTGGAAGGGCAGGTCTATTAAAGGCCTCAGAATAAAGTTTAGAACCAGCCAGTGGCCAAAACAAATAATGGTTTTGCTCCTCTCAGAGGTGCTGAGAAAATGCTGTGGTAGCTGTATCCTGTAACTGTGATGTAAATCTCTTACCACCAAAAAAAACACATATTAAAATAGAGAAATTCACTTAACACAGCAAATACAATGATTGACAGAAACAAATTCCTTAACTGTCACTTTCATGTCTTTGTCCAGAACAGAGACGTTTTACTCCATACATGAAAAAAAAAGAAAATCAAGGTAGCTCTGATGAGGAAGAAATGGACTCTGATGCTTCATTCTACAGGGTCATGGTCAATTTTTTGCTAGAGCTACTTTACTGTGAAAGATATCTCATAATTAGCCTATTCAGACAAGGAATCCTCTCTCCCTCATTCTAACAATCTCAACAGTAGTGATCAATTTAAGTTTTTTTCTCTGCTGCTCAGATATCACCATTATAGGAGGATTTATTTTTTGGTTTGTTATGTTTTGAACCTGAACATGTTACACCAAAATGAGACATTGAAAAGAATTTTAAAACAGAGTGATATTTTAATCCAAATTATAGTAATTAGGTGTTTTTAATGTACATAAGAAATTCAGGAATATTTGTGTGTATACTTATAATGCAGCATTCTAGCAATTGATCATTATTGCAGTAAGAAGGGATGCTAGAAAAGTTCATTGTCACCCAACACAACAGCTTCTGAGATTGGAAGGAGAGGGAAAGGACTTCTGAAATGTGTCTTCTATGAAGCAAAGTAATGCTGGGTGTCTAGAAACAAACATGACAGCCAGTGTAGTGTAGCAACAAGAAGGTAAAAGCCCCCAAGCAACAAGTTCAATTGATTAGAAAATGAGAACAACATTGCAAGTACACTGCACAGGAGATAAAAAGGCAGAGGAGTTCAGTGCACGTTCACACACTTTGTACAAGAATATACATGTAACTCACAAACAGGTTGTACCACACCAGAAGGAGCAGCAAGTGCTGACTGCAAAGTATATCATCCTGTCAGATCCCTGAAGACAGCAGGACCTCACTCATGGACAGGCCACATCTTGCACTCATCCCTCTACTCTGTGCTGGTTTTTCTGGGTTTTGTTCTCTTGGTCCTTCCAGAACAGCTGTCAAGGTTAAGAGATAGTGTGGTGGTCTTAGTGATAATCAGGCGCTAACATCAGCCCTGGGCTATATTTTGCTCACCCTTTCTTATCTAGATTTTCTGAGCTATTTGAACATAAATCTTCTTTCTGTTAGACCAGGCTGAATTTCTGCTCCAGTCATCCAATTGCAGGAGCTTGGGCCACAGCATAAGTGGCTGGTGCCAAACTCATTTTGGTCTGGGAAGATTCAGTGAACAGTTTTTATCTCCCGTTACATCCCATTTTTATACACCAACACTTTCCTAGGAATTTGGGGGTATAAAACCTCTAAGGCAAGGCTGTCCTTCTGTATTAGTCATGGCAACACTTCTCAACTGTACGAGTAACCTGGCAAGCCCATTACACAGCTTATGAGTGCAAAGAAGAAACGACAGCTTGCTCAAAGCACCAAAGTGAAGAGTGGCTCGAGGAACAGTAGCAGGGGTGACCTGGCAGTGCTTTCACAGGCATTTCCCTGCTCACTATTGCACCAGTTAGGTCAAATATGCTAAAGGACATCAAGGACGCCAGCCAGTCTCTCTGGTGTGAGATGTACCCACTGCTTTGCCTACCTGACAGCTTGCGTAGGTCCTTGCCTTGCTATCACTATGGAAACTGCAGCTGAGCTACTTGCAATCCATAAGATGTAAGTCATTTATTTCTCACATGCACATGAACATTCCCTGCACAACGGAGCTTCAGCCTTTGCCTTGTAGTAGGGTTGACGCCACTTGACATAATTGTATGAAAATCAGAGCATCTGCACAGTCAGACTTAAGTTTAAGGATATGAAAACATCATTTTGGAAGGTGTCCTGTATGACAAAACCCATTTGTAAGCTCCCATAGCTGGTTAAACCACTTGATTTCATATACTGAGCAGCTACTATTGGTTTCTAATAGTTTATCTATTAAGGACTATGTTAAGAACAGAAAATTATAAGAACACCAAAACAAAGAAAAATCTTCTTCACAATAGGTAGCATTTGTCAAAAAAGTTGGGGAGAAAATTTTTTTTCCAGAAACTGCCTTTGAAAAGAGTAAAATACTGCAAGTTTTGTAAAAACTGCTTTGTATTTTGTTTGGTTTTTTTCTCAAAGGAAATGAAAACCCAAGAAGTTTATAGGGCAATATTTCCAACTTAAATATATTAAGGGCTATGGGAGCAATTAGCATTTTGACCAGGACTGACAATTTTTTGTTGTTTTGTTTTTGGGGTTTTTTTAAGGCAACAGAAAAAAATCATACCTTGCTCATTAAACTGTCTGGTGAACTTAGATTCTATGGGGACCAGGAATTCTAAATGGAAATATTAATTGGTAGACTGAAATACAGTGCTGTCCAGAAAGTGATATAATGACAGAGTAACTATTTTCTATATCTTCTATTTTGCTTTACATTTGTTAAGAACTAAGCTACAATTCTGATTTGATTGGTTTGTTTCAAAAGGATTTTCACATTTTTAAAACTGCAGACACATAGGTAGATGCAGGTCCAGATATCCCTATGCTTTAAGTGATGCCTTCAGCCAGCTGAAAACTCTTTTTGATCTCTCTGATAATACCAGGAAAGCACTGATCTGAAAAGACAGATTACCACCAAGGATTAGGCAGTACAATAGCATGCTGAGAATGCAAGAGGATGATGAGGTTTAGCAAACAAGCTTCGAACATATTTGAACTCAACATCAAACCCCAGTCCAAGCTATGGGGATATTAGAATAGGAATCAGGCGGTAGAGAATTGCCTTGAAAAATTATTTTATGAGAGCAGGTGAAATTGTCTAGTTCTAACTTAACATCAGTTCAGAGCTAACTGAGAGAGCACATTCTGCACAGAAGACTCTTCTCAGGATGAATGGACAGAGAGACTCAGCTACACTCTAATTTTCTTGAGACAATCCTTTAAGGCATGTGGCTGGAGCAGGTCACTCTGCTATTGCTGTTGTCCTCAGGCAGTATGACACAGTGAAGACAGGATTTTACAAAGCCCTTTTTTTCAAGAAGCTTTTTTTTTTTTTTCCAGGACTAGCCACAGTAAATAGAGTGGTTATTTGGTATGTGAGATAAGTATTGGCCAATGTCATTTGAACACACTAGTTTTCTTTCAGCGTTTTGTCACTTGACCAGTTAAATGCTAAGGTTAAAACGCTGTTACACAACATGTATCCACCCTACTGTGTGTCAGAAATGTGAGGAATGTTTGCAAGAAAGAGCAGCTTGCGTACAATTCCTGTCACCAAACCCCAAAGTCAAAATGGCTAACATTTCCTGGATCTGCTTAGCTCACCTATGGATAAATAGTTCACAGTCCATGTGTGCAAACAGGAGCAGAGTCATTAAAACCGGAGCAACTCTTGGGCAAGATCCAGTTTGCATGTTACATATTCATAAAAAGCTGTGTTAGAATGGCTTCCAACAGTGCAAACGTCAATGGAGCCTGCTGGAGCAAGCTTTAGGTATGCCATCTATGTGTCTGATTGCCTAGAGTTCAGAGGAACTTGCTGAATGTATTACCAAGGGGAATGAAAAAGCTTGCATCGGGGTAGCTGGCCAGGTCCAATTTCTGGATGCTTGAAAGTACGTGTTGGTGTCAAAGAGTTTAGCAGCTTTTATTTTTTTAGCTTATTTGTTGTTTGTATAATCCTTGAGAATCTTAAACAGGATTATTTCATTTTGCTGTTCTTTCAAAGAACACATATTAATTTATGTTGTAACAAAAATGTTCATTAAGGCTTGCTTAATAGCACTGATTATTTGTTTATTTTCACTCTGTGCAGTCTATTTAATTGTGTATACACATACCTATAATTACCACTTTGAAATGCAAATACACAGTTACTTAGGATAACCCTTCTCATTTTCAGGCAGCTAACACTCCTTTTTTATAAATATTAACCATATCCTAAGCTGCCTGGAAACAGAACATTTTAAGCTCTCCTCACATTGCAATGGCTGTCTCCTGAATCAAACTATCCTCTCTGCCACTGTCACAGCCTCCTTTAGTTTATTGCCAGTCATTGCCCCTGATGAAGGCTACACGATACTTTTCCTGAGGTACCTGCCAGCTTACACCTGACATTATGCTGGCACTCCTCTAAATGATAGGAATAGAAGCAGATCTATCTTCTGTGTTAAACACTGTCTCTCTCATTAAGTCTCCAACTCCACTTGTGACTTACTGTTGTAAAAACCTGGGCTGACACAGAACCATTTGTTATTCTTGATGATGTATCAGATAGTTTATTGCTATTTAGCTTCACCCACAGATCCTGCTCACACTTTTGTCTGGGGTGGGATTTGCTTCCTAAAGTGAGGATCTGGGGATCTGACTGAGCAGCATGATTAGCAGAAGTTATCTCTTAACAATAAGTTATCACCTAACTTACTTCCTGACTATCAACCCACAAGGTGCTTTCAAAGTAATGACCGTACCAACCCATCTTCCCTCCCACACCTCTCCCCCCCAAGTCCCAACCTTTCTACAATTACAGACATCAGTGGTTACCTATGGAAGTTTCTCTTTCAGCAGTATTTATGTGAACAAATATTTGCTTGTTCCCCTGTTCACAGAAAGTGCATTAAAGAGGCATGTCAGTTAGTGTGGGCTGCCTTTGAACAGATGTTATGAATACTGTTTTGCAGTATTTGCCCGGCAGTAGATGAGAACAAGTAATGAGGAAACTAGGAACATGGGTGACGAGGCCAGAAGGTGTGGAGCCTTTCCAGGAGCAGAGGGAGCTGGGTGGAGAAAAACTTGCCTTACCAATATATAGCCACGAACCTTTCTCAGACTTTATTTGTATTCCTAAATGGTCACTCTCAAGAAAAAGCATTTGCCAGAGTGAACACAGGCACATGCATTTTCATATAACTCTGCAATTCCATAAACATGGTATCTAGGAGTGGGAAATGATTTGGGATTGATCTACCTTATTTATTTTAAGGCAGGGGGGAGGGGGTAGTGGGGAGAAGGGAAGGGGGAAACTGTGTCCTCATAATCAGGTTGAATACTTGTAACTGTAATCTTCTCACAGAGCCACAAAGAGCTCCTTCCCCTGCTGGGTTGAATTGTAAAAGGGTTCTCCTTATGTCATAGTGGGCATCATGGGGAGAGAGAAAACGACCCAAATAAAAATTTCAATCAGTGAATGAATAGATGACATCTCAGTACACCCTCAAGCCCTTTCCAATGGTACTTCAGTAGAAATACCAGCAAAGCAGCACACAAATAACATACATATCTTATAGATTACATAATTTATTTGGAAATGTTTTTATACAGTTAAATAAACTTCAGAAAACTACAGTGGAGCCTTCATATAAGTTAGCTGTAGTGCCTAAAATCCCATGAGCTATGAAATGTTAAAAGAGAAAAAAATTAAATACATAGTGTTGCTGAGCAACATAGCTCACTCTTAAACAACTTTCCCCTGTATGAAGTGCTTCAGAAAGGGACTACTGTGGAGTCTGTGTAAGTACTTGCCCTATGGGTAGTGCGATTTTGTTACAATCCTTCAAAAAACAACTACACAGACTGTTACTGAATTCAATTATAAGGAGTCTCCAGGGTTATTCCATTACCTCTGCCTTTAGCTCACAGTCTCAAATCAAAACTTAAGCTATTCTCTTTTGATTTCATTCATTAAAAAAATAAATTTATATGAACTTTCAACATGGAAATGACTCAAAAACTCTTCTACAGTTAGTGTCAACTGAAAAGCGTTGCAGGAAAGTCTCAAACTATACAAGCTTTTGCTAAGGGCAGAATAGATTTCCCACAGCCCTACTCAGATCTGTGCTGGATGCTCAGGGTCGTAGACAGTGAAGAGCAGAAGGTCAGTTCCTGACGGGACTCGCATTGGAGTGGGTCTGTGTTGATGCCAGATTGCTGGCCCTGGGTTGTTATGTGAGCACCAGCCCCAGAAGAACCAGCCCTTTCTCTGCCTTGCGGGGTCCCTCCTGGTGAACCCAGAAGCTAAAAACTGTCCCTGACTATCAAAAAAACAAGTTGCTTCCCACAAATCAGAAATCTCACTTGCTCTTCTGGGGTGCTTAGTATGGTTGCATTGCGTTGCTCATTGCTGACTTCAGCTCCCCAACATCTGCATTTCATCTGCATGTATCTACATGAATCTGCAATGACTTTTATTGTGACAAAGAAGGGGTTAATCCAGGGAGCAGGTGGAAAGCAACCCAGCTGCAAAAAGATTGAAAAGGTGGTAGGAGAAACCAGTCTGAAAGGAAACAAGACCGGCAGGCAGGCCAGGAGAGGAGGGTATGAGCCTAAGGGGGGAGGCTGCCTGGGCCACCCTAGAGTGGGGGGAGCCAGTAGGCTGCTGTATTGAGGTGAAGCAGGTGTCTCCTGGTAGCAGCAGATGTGGCTTTGATCTGTGGGCATGCCACAGGGTGGGAACACCAGGCAAGGTTTGGTTCAGCTAGGTGTCAGTCCTCCTAAGCTTCTCCAGGAGCTCACACAAGGGACAGTTTACCTGGTTGGAGTAATGTCGTTATTTGATTTTTTTAAAAGATCTTTAGGCCTCTCCTGCTCGTAAAAGTGGGAACTGAGCACTTAGATACCTCTTTAAAAATCGTGTCTTGCTAAAATTCCTCCCTCAGACCAGACCAGTGCCAAGCTTTCTGCTGAGGTTTGAAATGCTATAAATGAACCTTCTATATTGTTGCCTTATGCTTTCAACTTCAGGCACTTCATCCAGACAGAAAAGTAATGAAAGACCTGAAGAAAGTCAAAGGCTGGAAAGGAACAAAGCAGTCCTGTGGCTCTGGGTGTCCCATTCCCAAAGCTATTGCTCACTCACTGTGTGGCCTTGAGCTGCTAACAGGCCGATCCAGCTCCGAGTAAAGTCACTGGGAATTTTCCCATAGGCCCCAGTGACTGCTGGATCAGGCCCTTAAATTCCTAACAGTCCCTTCATCACACCCCTCCCCACACACACAAGGCTGGGACAACAATATCCTTGTCTCACAGGGTAGTAAGGGGACGAATTTACTAATGTTCATAAAAGTTTTTCAGACCTACAGATGGAAGGCATTATGTCAGCACAAATTATTCTTAATTAGCATTCTCATGGTATTTCCATTTGTCTCACTAAAGCCAAGAGGTTCCAAAAATCTTGTAAGAAAGTTTCTTCTCTGAAAATTGTACCCTATTTCTGGCCCAAAGATGTGTGGAAACAGATACATTCAGATGGCACTGGAATGTATGAATATTGAAATAAGGTTCTGAATCTTTGGGGGTTTTGAATGAATCCTGACAGTAGAGTAGCGTGCAATGCTATAGAAAGGACAGTCCCCGAATTTTATAAAAGGCACCTAGAGCAGCAGTCTAGCAAGCAACATGCCGAGACCAAAATGTTCAAATTTGACTCTTAGGGCTAGCTGCCTGTGGGAATTCCTTAAGTTCTGCTCCCTACCATGTCAGAGTGTTTTCTGAGGAAAGGTGGGCTCTGGCTTAGGTTCCTCGTCAAGAGAAGGAAAGGACTCTGCTCACACCCCTGTCACCTGCTACGAGTATGTAAGGCACCAGGCCTCGGTAGAGAAAAGAAATATGGTCAGGTCAGCAGGCAGCAGACAGGGGATTTCACTGGAAAGAGGTCTGCAAGGGGGAGTAATAATGTATCATTTGGGAAAAGGAAGAAACACACTGCAAATCTCCCATACTCACATGTATGCGTGTACACGTATATATGTATCCCGTAACACTCCCTACAGCTGTTCTGCTTCACAGCCCCAGACCTGACTTTTGCCTCTACACAGCTTTGTATGTGACTTCTCCTATCCTCACTACTAAAGGTGAACACTGGAGAAAATCCACAGGTGTAAAAGTCCTCTAAAGAGACTGTGACAGATGTACTTTAGAAACATGTTACCGCACACTTGCAGGTAGAGAGCTTGCAATGCTGCTATGGGAAAGCAGGTAAATGTTAATGTTCTGATGGATCCAGCTCTTTCAGCTCAGGCATTATGTCAAAATTGGTCTAAGACAGGAAATCAACCTTCTCCCTCCCTCCCCCGACTGTGCACACACGCACAGACACACGCATGCAGAGCCACAGCCAAGGCCCTCGGCAAGCCAGCTGATAGCAATCAGTATTTTGAGAAGTGATAGCTCATCTGTAGATTCAGCATTCTTTTGCAGCAGAAGGTATTATGCAAACTAGCCCCATTAGAAAAGCAAACATCAAAGCAAAACATGTTTTCGAAGAGACAAATGTATAAACCATGTGGTACCTGACACTGAAACAGAAATAGGATAATTACCCTTTCTTTCAATGGAAAGCATAGCTGCAGAGGATAAAAAAGGTGCCCCATACACTGTGCCCTGTAGTTTCCTGTACTGTGCATGAGAGCAGTCAGCTCGGGAGATGCATCAGGATCAGCCTGAAAGAGCTGATACCATCCTCCTCAGTGAAGGGCAGGAGAACACAAGCTAGACTGCAGCTGATTGTGGAGCAGCGCAGCAAGCCATGCTCTCGGCACCAGCTGGAATGCAAGGTGCCACTCCAGCCTCAGGGGAAGCAGGAAAAAAAAAAAAAAAAAAAAAAAAGAGTGCAGCTAAGGTTACACAATTACCTGTCTTGACAGTGAGCAACTTTTAAAAAATATGCATACCACCCTGACCATAAGTAGCCACAAAGTATGCTTCGTGGGTCCTTTGACTGAAGTCTAAACAGAGGAAGCTCTCTGTAGACAGATTTTCACCTAGCAGTGGATGCTGTTGCTCAGTCACTGCTACTACTGGGGGAAAAAAAGCCCTCACGGGCAGGATGGAAGATGGAAGGTGTGAAATGAGGCTTGGATGACGCCTGTCACCGTGCTTGTAAAACAACACATCCAGGTACCATTAATTCATTTAAATGAAGAGCCAAGTAAATCAGAGACTATCAGGACTTCTGCAAAAGTTGAATAAACTTTCTTTAGAGAGGAAATGTTTGCTAAAGTTCCCAGGACAAGTTAGAAGTACATACACGTGCTCTCTCTTCCCTTCACCTCGGCCCCCCTCTTCTTCTCTTTCAGTCCCTGTTTCTCCAGCACGCAGATCAGCTATCAGGCTGGGAGAAAGAGAGAGTGTGAAATGGCCGACCTTGTCCTGCAGTGCCGAGGGCCTGTGGGTTTGGGCCAGGAACAGGAATTCCCTGTACAGACACTGAGTCTGCTGGAGGAGACAGGAGAGCCTGCTCCACAGAAGAGCACTTTGTTCACTGCCACCAAGGAAAACTTACACAACAGACACATACAACCATGGAAATATGAATATTTTAAAAGTGTGTTTTTTCCTAGAATACACAGTGCTCTTATTTCCTTTGGGGGGCAGTAAAAATTGGGCAAGAGCACATTGCCAAATGCATAAGAGTGAGGTTATTAATCCTGCTTGCTGTAGAGAGAGCAGGGCACCAGAGCAAGGTCTGAAGAGATCAGTAATTCAAAATGAGTTACTGTCAAACGAAATGCCCACCAATCCCATCTAGCAGAGAGAGTTGTTTGGTTTTTTTTAATCCTTCCTGCTCCGTAGTATCTTTTCTGTGATTTCATCACTTCTAGGAAACTGTGAAGAGTTAAAAACCTTTTCCCTTTGTGTCCTCAAGGCATATATGCATCAGTGTTTCTGTGTGTACATAATTTTGAGGTGTAAAATCCAAGGTAGACACTGATACCAGAGAGTGCTGTTGTGCGGCTGCTTTGTGCTGCATCACTAGCACAGGCCAGCTCCTAAAAAAGCCTGAGCAGGGCCATGTGAATATAGGTAAGAGAGAAAGTTAAGACTAGCCTTTGCACTGGAAAGCCTAAGATAATTTCATGTGCTTCCTAAGGTATCTTACTAAACTGTTTGGAAAGGAATTGCTCTTTTTCTAGCCATCCAAAAAGTAGATGTCACAATAGACACCCAGACTTCCTATAAATGTAATCAGGTGGTGATTCACCCTACCTTCACTTACTCCATCTGTCTTCAGAGTTAGTCCATATAATTCTTACTTTGTTCTGCCTAAAGAGTGAGCCCAAGTGGATACTTTGGATTTGATAGCTAACTTTTAGGTGGCTAATGTTAACTGATCTGTCTCTTCCTAGTCCATACTTCCCTATCTCAGAAGGGTCATATGAGAAAACATTCATTAGAGATCGTGAGTTGTTTTTCTATTCAAAAGGCACATAAAGAGAGCTTAGATGTTGTATTTTCAGATGTGAATATCCTAATGTTATTTTCCAATGAGTCAAGACTGCAACTCTAATCGGCAGCAAAACACCGTCCAGTACAAGGATGTACATCTGGATGGGGAGGCCATGCAACATCCCAAGGCCCATGGGCTGGAGAAGCCCAGCATACAGGCTGTGAAAATGGAAGATGGCTGGAGAAAGCTCTGATGAGGACACTGGGAAGATATTCTTATTCCACCCCTAGCACCAGCTTTCTGTCAAATACACTATGCCACTGTTTACTCGTGGTCTTCTAACTTAAACTGGGGAACTGGCCTAGAAAATAGTCACCACAGGAAACAAAGTCAGCTTTATATCACCTCCTAGACCAAGGCAGGAGCTTTTTGGTGAGAACCTCAGCTGTGGTCCATAGGGTACATGGAATACATTGCCCAGGGGTTAACAGTAAAAGTTCGTTTCTGAGAACCACGGCAGCACTGTGGTGCATGTATATGCACACACAGAGGCACTCTGTATATTGTGCATAGGATGATGGTTTCATCTTTACTCTGTCCTGATTTAACTCCATCTATTTAACTCCATTTGCTCAAAAAAAAAGAAAAATGAACTCATCTGAAATCCTGTACAGTACATTTTAAAAGTCTGTGACTAGATGCTAGTCAAAGAAAATATATGCTGACAGGAGACAGAAATCCTACAATCCTATGAAGAGTGTTGCATTGGAGATGCACTTTGCTTAGCTTACAGGTATCTTACCATTCTTCTTGTTCCACAAGGACTGGGAACACTATGTATTTCCGCCATGGTAATGTAAATAACTGCACAACATAGAGCTGTATCCCCCATACTAGAAAGATTTAACTTTGTAAATATCAGAACTCTTAGCTCCTAAGAAGTGTTACTGTGGTATTCTTCAACTCATTTTACTCTTGCTCACTACCTCTCCCATTACTTATTATTACTATATTACTATATTACTATTTTTGTTATTACTATACTTATCTCAAATTCCTCATTATCCATATTGGGTGCCTTAAAGTACTGTGGTGAGTTGGTCCTGTCTGGAAGCCAGATGCCCACCAAAGCCCCTCTAGCATTCACCTCCTCATCTGGACAGGGAAGAGAGAATACAACAAAATACTTGTGGGACAAGATAAGGACAGGGAGAGATGACTCAGCAATGAACATCATGGACAAAACTGACTCGCTTGAGGAAATTAGCTGCATTTGTTACAATCAAATCAAAGAAGCACAATAAGAAATAAAGCCAAATCTTAAACACTCCTTCCCACCACCTCTCCTTTATTTCCAGACTTAACTCTACTTCCAATTTTTCTCTACCTCCTTCCCCCAGCAGTGCAGGGGAACAAGAAAAGTGGGCTGCAGTCAGTTCAGCACGTGTTGTCTCCTCAGGAAGAAGACTCCTCACATTTTCCCTGCTCCAGTGTGGGTCCCTTCCAAGGCATGCAGTCCTTCAATAACAAACTTCTCCATCAGGGATCACCCAAGGAGTCCCAGGTCCTGCCACCATGTGTGTAGGTTTTTTCCCCCTTCTTAAATGTGTTATTCCAGAGGCACTACCACCATCACTGGTAGGCTTGCCCTTGGTCATTGATGGGTTCATCTTGGAGCTGGCTGGCATTGTCCCTATCAAACATGGGAAAAGCTTTTAGCAGCTTCTCACAGGAGCCACCCCTGTAGCTGTCCTGCTTACAAAAGCTTTCCACACAAACCCAATACACTGACATCCACCTGAGATTTTTAGTGGGCTTTTAAAAATACAACTTGCTTTCTCCTGCCTACCACTCCCCTGTCTCAGTCTTTCCCTCAAAGTTGCGTTTGTGGATTATCAAGGATTTCCCAGTTGATGTAGACAGGTGTCATGGTTTAACCCTAGCCACCAGCCGCTCATTCACTTCCCCACCATCAGGACTGGGGAGACAATTGTAAGAATATAAGCTGGAAAACTCATGGGTTGAGATAAAGACAGATCCACAGGGAAAGCAAAATCCACGCACACACAAGAAAAGCAAAACAAAGAATTAATTCACTGCTTCCCTCGGACAGGCAGGTGTTCAGCCCTCTCCAGGAGACCAGGGCCCTATCATATGTAACAGTTACTCAGGAAGACAAACACCATCACTTCAAACATACCCTTTTCTTCCTTCTTCCCCCTCAAGTTTTATATCCTGGGCATGATGTCATACGGTCTGGAATAACCCTTTGGTCAGTTTGGGTCATGTGTTCTGGCTGTGTCTCCTCCCAGTTTCCCATGCGCCCAAACTTCCTCACCAGTGTGGCAGTGTGAAAAGTAGAAAAGGCCTTGGCTCTGTGTGAGCGCTGCTCAGCAATAACAAAAACTTCTCTATGATATCATCACTGTGTTCAGCACAAATCCAAAACATAGCCCCATACTAGCCACTGTGAGGAAAATTAACTCTAGCCCAGCCAAAACCAGCACAACAGGGTACTGTAGTATGTGGCTGATCTGAGAATGCAAAGAGCCCATTAGCTGTAAACGCGGGTAAGGGAAGAGCATGCATTCAGTAGATCCTGATGGGTCTTTGAGCCATGAGGTTCTCCGGAGGCATGGATGTCACTGAAGAGAGCAGTGAGAGGAGAACTGCAGAAACTTTCCAGTCATCTAAAAAAAAAAAAACAAACTACAGAAGTTTTCAGTGAGTAGGAAACTGAGGAAAACCTATCTGATATCACAAAAAGGAGGGGCAAGCCAGTGCGCTGCTGAAAAGGCAGTAGAAAAGTGAATGCCTGGGGTCAGGAAAGTCAAGTAAAAGACTTGAGGAAACAGACTATGTGTATCAAACTGGTTTTGAATCTGATAAATATTAATTTTGGTTCAAGGAAAAGACTTAGTTTCCAAGTTGGTTTGTATTTAATTGGATCGATTCACGTGTTTATAACTACAATATTTTGATGGTACATGATTTATAAATATCAGATGAAATCTAGCATACTTTTTTCATTTTAATAATATCAGCCAAGTTTATTGGCTTTTGCGTTTAGTCTGTATTTCAGATGTATGCATAGAATTGTCCTTCCTTTGTTGATTAATATAATTACAAAATATTACAGATGTTTTATCCTAATATAAATTACATCACGATGGTTAAGATATTACTGCAACCTCCACACACTGAACAGTGAAAGGGGTACACACAACTTTTTATCAAAACTAGACAAGTTCCAAAGACCTATGGAACCCTTTGCCCTCAGGTGAGTTGGCTCAGACTATAAGACATTTTAGAGTCTGGGGGAATGTTTAACATACGTGAAAAGTTATGCTTTCATTTCTGTTAATGCCAAAGCTCAAAGCATGTGTTTCAAATTCTGCAAGTGTACAAGGTACTTGGAGATCACAGCCTACTGTTTTGGTCTGCCTTTTTAGATCTCTTTTGCATTTGCCAATAATGCAGTTGGATCACAAATAGAAAAACACAAACAGAAAAGTGGAAAAAAACATCACTTGCCATTTTAGAGACCTGGTTGAAGTACCTTACAAGCACAGCTGCTGGGAGAATATCATTTAGTGTTAAATTGTGCATGACTTCATAACCATTCAGAGCAGCGTTCCTGGTGGCAAACTGCTGCTAAATAGCATTTTCCTGAGCATCACTAAGATATGCAATTAATGTTTGCTAGGCATCATTCCTCCACTTTGGGCAGTGGGCAGAAGACCCTAAAGTGCAGTTGGAGAAAATACCTTTTCAGTGTTTTTCTCTTGGCACATACACAGCTCTGGAGGAATCTCAGGTCTGCCACATAGGTGGTCTGCTGTCTGCTGGAGAAGTCTGGATACCTTTATATTCGGGACATAATTTTTCTGTCACACTACGTTCGCTGCTCAGAATTTTCAAACTCACACTTTAAATCAAGCCTGAGGTTTCTTCAACACATAGTTTGAAAAAACCCTGAAGAATTATTTTTAGCACTACCACAGAAAGGGTCAGAGGATCCCCACAGAGGTGAGAGTTGGTCTGTGTATAGGTATGGCAGCTACCTGATTCCTAGGTGACTATAGGCGACACATTTCCTGTGTATTCTGACAGAGTGACTCATTTCTTCTGGTTTAAACTCTGCTTCAGTCATGGCAGAGCTAAATGCTGTGATTTTGCCAAGAAAGTAGAACCAAAAAAAAAAAAATCTTTTAACAGTGAGCAGGACTGAATCTCAAACCAGGATATTCAGGTTACAAAGTATACATGTATAGGCAAGTGTGTGTGTGTAAATGTGTGTCCTCAAACACTCTGACACGTGTGCATGCACACGGGCAAATATGCATATTGTGCACTAAAAGCATATAGTATCTGGGGTGCATGGAAACAAACCTTTTTATTTAACCCAAAAAGTAGGGATTAAACAGCAACAAATTAATAGCATAACCCAAATGCAGTCTGGTCTGGAGAAGAAGAAGCCACAGAGGTTGGCATAGAGAATAAATTCATTTTGAGAAAAAATAAAGTTCTTATCATTCTCTCCTGAAAAAATGCAATCCTTAGCTCAGCATCTCTGTCCTTGGATCTTGTGGAAGTGACTTCAGCAGATTCAGCTTAGCAGACTTAGAAGTCTGCATTGTCTATGATGACTGTTAGAAAACATCAATATTCTAAGGAAATCTATTTACATTCTATAAGAACCTGAAATATTTGTAGTGCCAAAACTACTGATGATTCTCTAATTATGCATAAAACAGATTTTGTTGACTCTGAACAAAGGAACAGTAGAAGACAACTCAATAAAACTTACTTACTGCATTTGACAATGCCATTGTCTCTTAGGACAGTTATTGAACTATTTTTTAAGTTAGACAACTATATAGAGCAGAAGCTCAGTTTTCTTCTGCTTCCTCTGGTCTCTTCAAGTGTTTCTGTCAGCTTTTGAAGGTGTTATTCACATGAGACCAGATCGGTTGCTTGAGACTTGCATCATGATGTAGGTACAGACTACATTTACATTTTATGTTAAGCTTGAAACAAAGTTGCATCTAGTTGGAGATGGAGTAATCCAGAGCTACCAGAATTGTGGCAGTGGCAGTGTTTCAACAAAGCCACTCAAATATAACCCAGAAAGGAAGGGATGCACACAGAGAAAAAGAGCTGCAGCATGGAAAGTAATACGTACAACTTCCTTTTTGGGGAAAGAAGGGGAGGCACTGATCTCTTCTTTGTGGTGACTAGTGACAGGATCTGAAGGAATGGCCTGAAGATGTGTTAGGGGAGATTTAGGTTGGATATTAGAAAAAGATTCTTTACCTTGAGGGTGGTTGGGCACTGGAACAGGCTCCTCAGGGAAGTGGTCACAGCACCAAGCCTGACAGAGTTCAAGTGTTTGGATGATACTCTCAGGCACATGGTCTGACTCTTGGGGATGACCCTGCTCAGGGCTAGGGGTTGGACTTGATGATCCTTGTGGGTCTTTTCCAACTCAGCATATTCTGTGATTCTATGATTCTGTGATCTTTCATTAACCTCAAGAAAGAATAATTTACTATGAATAGTGCCATAGGTCTGATTTCAGTTAGATGGCTTAATCATTATTTGAAGGACAAGAAAAGGTACCTAGCACTGAAATTCAGGTCTAAAACAAGTCTGTATTGAAGGATCCCCAAGAAATGAGGATAAACCAAAGAGAAATATCCATCTAGAAAGCTACCTTTCTCAAAATTGTCACCACAGTATCTCAAAAGGGAACAGGAGAGAGCACTCTCAGAAGCAGCTGATGACAAAATGCCCAGAAATATATTTGCTCTGGTTCCACTTTCTTGTTATAGATGAATTAGATACACAGTAAATAGCAAAACAAGTAGAGCATTAAAGTGCAATAAACTGGTCATACATAGAAAAGCTGAGGCTGCCTTCCTGCTTCTGGGCTTGTATTTCAGAAAGTGTAAGGGGATAGCATTTCACTGTCCTTGGTAATGTCTTCACAAAACCAAGACATGACATTAACACAGTTCAGACAATTTCATAAATGTTTCCCCAAGAGAAGTCATTTGATGGCCTGTGTTTTTAGGAACATGCCTTCTTTAGTCCAAGATTGCTTCAGGTGACCGAAGAGAATATAAAATAAATGCATCCTAAGCAATGGATATTTGGTTTGAGTTATTAAGATTTCTCTGGAATTTTCGTCTCTCTCAAAAGAAGGTGTAAAATCCCATTTGAGTAGACCTAATCTCATAAATCATAATATAACACCCAGTGGAAATAAACAAATTACTTTAAGGACCAGCTATTGAGATTTAATTCAAAAGGCAGGTCTGTAAAAATGAATCACAGCTAAAGTACCTGCCAATTTTCATTTTCATATATGTAGATTGAGGAAATAAATTTAGAAAGCAGGTATTCTATGGAAAAAACCCACATTACTCTGTATACTAGTTAAACACACCATGGTGATTATTTTATTTTCTAGTTTATCACATAGAAAGACAGCACATAGTTTATCAATTTCAGTAATAAAGGCTCTTGTTCATTATTTTTGGAAAAGTAGGGGTCAACCATATATGACCATGGATTTAGCTGTTTGTGTCAGATACTCGTGATTTTTTTAGACACATTTTTCCTATAGCATTCAAAAGCATAGTCACTATCAAGTGAAATTACAGCACGGAAACCCTCATAGATTGTGCAATAGAAAGATGTCCAACTTAACACATTTTAATAATCTCACTCAGTTAAAGTCTCTGATTAAAAGAAATCCTTTAATGGTGACAAAAGGACATATTCAGGCTGATTCACTTTGTCCATCAAGTAGCATTATAATTAGTGCTAAATGTCAGCATAACTAAACTTTGGGGGGGGGGGAAGAGATTATGTTATTAAGAAACTGCTTTATTTGAAAATGTTAATCACTTAAAAATTCTCTACGTGGATATTTTTCTAAATGTGGACTTATGCAAGGTTCTCAGGTAGCCACAAGCAAACATACATTAAAAATCCTCAGCTTTTGTCAGTCCAATATGCTGCTAAAACAACTAGCTGCAGAGCCTTGGCTCTTAACTAAGGTGCTAAAACTTTTGCTGTGCACTTTGGGTCCCTGACCTGATATGTCAACTAAGAGGGCAGCTGACACATAAACTGGGACTAGTCCCAGACTCGGGCTGCTGCGGTCCCACATACTTGGACGCATTGCCCCGGAGTGTGTAACCCTCTAGTTAGTATGCGCTACAAACCCTCCCAGTCTCAAGAGCCTGATTCACAGAGGTTATGAGATTTTTAAAACAGTCAGCTAAAGGCTTTGATTCTAGTTTTATGGCACCTTATGCTTTATAGCTGCATTCAAAGCCTTCATGTCAGTCTCTAAAAGAGGTGGACACCTCGAGTGTTCACCACTCTTGTCAGTAGCTGTCAAGGTTAAAGGCACTCAAGTACTCCTAGCTGCAAATCAAAGTAATGCTTAACAAACAGAACTGCATTGAAGCAGCACACATTTTATTTCTGGGAGTAAAATTTGGGCTTCAGATCGTGTTATTTTGTCTCTAAAGTTAGCTTGAGTAGTGAAAAAAATTTGGAACCTGTTTATTTATTTATTTGATGCAGGTCTGCATATTAAAGCAACACTGACTGAATAATTACAAGCTGCAGAACTGTACTCCCATAAATCTCATGCTTTCTTCACACCACACACGTATCATAACTTGCATTCCATGTGTTATGTTAGGACTAACTCACTAACATTATGTATTTTTTTTATTACTATAATTTATTTCAAAATGACTTTATGGAAAGAAATGTTGAAAAAATCTACAGGGTTGTATTTTCCCTTGAAATTATAGAATGTGTAATTATAGAAAGTATACAATGTATAGTACAACAACACATGGATTACACTATCAATGAGTTGCTACTGGAGTCTTCAACTTGAATAAAGGAACAGAGAAGCTGCAAAAGTTTCAAAAACAGTTTGAGCACACAGGTATAAGAGTGCGACACGAATTCATACAAAAAATAGAAGCTAACATTTCCTTCTAAGTCAGGAAAGTATACATATTTTTGTTGACAATATATTGAGTTTTAAAGATAAAATAAAAACCTATTCTATTTAGAATATTTTTTAAAAGAAGGAAAAGAAAGGAAAAAGAAAGAAAAGACAGAGGAAAGAAAAAGAAAAATGGCAGCTGTGACAGGATAGCCAGATGGGATAGTTATTTCCTTTATGGAAAAACTGTGGTTTAGATTTCCCTTTGGAGACATCTTCTTAAAACACAATTTTCACAAACTGTAAGGAGAACACAGACCAAAAAAAAGTGCTTTGAAAGTTCTGTTCAGTGTGAAATACTTATATTTATGTTCATAAAAAGTTTGCCTCTCCTTTTGATACAATGCCCAAAAAAGTTCCCCAAAAGCAAAGCAAGGTTGCTGTAATTTATTTGTTTTATCACTGGTTCCTAGCAGGGCTTTTTTTCCCCACCAGCTATCCACTGTATTGAGTTTGTCAGTTCTCCAGAGCACTGGTTTTCCTTTCCTCAAAAAGATAGAAGCTAAAAATAGTGTGAAGAGAAGCGGTACCATGTCGAAAATGAACAGAGCTCATTTAAACAGTTGAAGCTTATCTGGTAACAAATAGGCTTGTTTGAAAAAGTTAAAATGTAGCTCTTTGCTCAGCCCTAGGTAGCGACAGGTGAGGATTGTATTTCTTAACCTATTGACGTGAACAACTTGCACAGCATGTATGTGTAGCTGTAGAGTTTTAAATTTCTCAGAGGAATATCTCAATTGTTTCTTCCCATATGGAAGCTCCTTCTCCTCCCAGTAGCTCATGGGACCAGGCCAGGCCAAGCCAAACACACCTAGGTGGCTTTTACAGTTTCATCTGCGCCTTTGTCACATATTTAGTGAGTTACAACAATTGTTGTTCTTGTAACAAAGTGGATGCCATAGACCCACGTACTAACACAGAGTTTTGTTTTCTTTCCTTACCCTCATGTACGCAGGCTTCAATCCCAAAACACCTGCTGGGACTGTCAACACCACTTCTCAGTATCAAGATTCCTCATCTAAAGAGCATCTCTATTTGCCACAATTAAATGTATTTCAGATATTTAAGTGTGCTGTGGTTACCCCGTAACATAAACACACTGGACTATGAAGAGATTTAACTTTTCTGAGTCACTGTCATCTTGCCACTCATTTCATTTCAAAAATAATAGTAGTCACATGGATGAGTGGGTCCAAGTTTAACTGGATTCCTTGGGGAACACTAAAAAAGTTCACCAAGAGTGAAACTTCAGTGACACAGACCAAAGGTTGATAAATATTTTCAATATGCTGGGTGCATTGGGGAAAAGAAGAAAAAACAGCAGCAGCTTTTGTATCCTTGACCCTTTGCCTACTGTGCATTTTGGACAATCATATGCATGCAATCAGAGCCTAGTGAGGGCCTCTGTGACTTGCCAAAGCTAAAGTTTGACCTCAGTCAAAAAGTGAGTTCTGCAGAGATGAGGAAGGATTAGGAAAAATGTATTCCAGTTTCTCATCAGGCCAATGTTAACCAAGCTGAGGGAAGTTATCTTGCCCCTGTAGAATTAATATTTTATTAAAGAAACCCTGTGCTAAAGTTCTGAATTATGCAACCAAGCACTGTGCCAAATAAGCTTTCAGTGGCACAGTCACATCAGATTCTTCCCTACTATAGTACGGGATACTGCAGCTGGTTACATCTGCACTAATCTGCCTCTATAGTCACTTTTTGGCTGAATTCCAGGGAATATTCTATAAGCTTGATAACAGTTTGATAGGTTAGAGGGGATTTAAGGGGGAAAAAAGGCCCAAGATATCTTCACATTCAACTCTCTAAACATATCGTTCAGCTCAAAACTTCTCAAGGTTTCATCAGCTCCAAATATTTCATAGTGCATTCTCCACATATAATTTAAATATACTATTTCAGTTGGAAATGTAACCCTGCCCTTGTACAAGCATCATTCTGCAGAAGATACTAAATGTTCATCTCATTACTTCAATAATGGAAATAAAATAACACACCTAATACAATTACTACCAGCTAAATAACCATGATTGCAAGGAGATAATTGGAATGGGAGCAAACAATATTGCATTTTTCTTCACAGAACAGCAGATGCCTGCCTGCTTCCACTGAAAACTGTTCAGCTTGAAGAGCTGTAAACAACTTTTCAGGTGCACAGTCAGATTGCAGATCTCAACTTCTGTGCTCCACTTCTGTCCACTAAGAAAGCCAGCCTGTGCTACAGAAATGAGAACGAGATGTTTATGGCATGAACTCAGTTAACTTGTGTAGTGCTGAGACATAGTGTACATTCAGGGGTTGGGCACCATTAACATTAATGAAAGGCTAGGATGTACATCCACAAGTTTTTACAGATGATGCATGAATGGATATGTATCATACTTCCTAAGGGCACTAAATCAGCAAAGTGGCAAACCCAAAATTAAACAGCTCTAGCTAGAACACAATACACTGAACTACTTATTTCTTTGATCAAATGGCTTTGTGTGAAGGAGATCACAACTCCAGACAATACATATATGAAATGAAAGTAAAGATAAGCAAAGCAAAGGGCTCTGCTTGTGATGAAATTTTACATTTAGTGTTTGCAGTATTTGCAGCCTGCTGGGATTTGTATTTTTCTTTATTTCCTGCTTTTTGGGTGGAAAGGATGGGCACAAAAAAACCAGAGGAAAATAATCAAAACAAAAAGAGAAAAAAAAAATCATAAAAGCATTTGGAGGGGAAAATATGGCACTCAAACACAGCATGCCCAACAAAAGAAATACCATACAGTGTAGTCATATACCAGCATTAAGTGATTCAAGAGTGCCCCTCCTGACTGTTACTGTCACACTGCTGTAACAATGGACTGGCATGAGTGAAGAGGAGAATTTCAGTTTTCTATTCCTTTTCAGTGGGCCATAAGTCTGTCTTCAGTTACACATGTGCAATACTGTAGTTCCTCCGTGGGGCCTTGGGTTGCACAGACACCTGTAAATAATATTTCTGTAGAGGCAACTAAACTATTTTTAAAAAAACAACACCAGTAATTTTCTTATATTTTATGGGTAAAAAAAAAAAAAAAAAAAAAAAAAAAAAAAAAAAAAAAAAAAAAAAAAAAAAAAAAAAAAAAAAAAAAAAAAAAAAAAAAAAAAAAAAAAAAAAAAAAAAAAAAAAAGCTTGTAATCAAAAGACAGTAAAGACATTCAATTTATTTTATTTCTGATGTGAGGAACCATGTTTGCCAGCAGGTGGTTCAAGAGGCGCCCTGAGGTCCCCCAGCCCTAGGTCCCTCAAATTTGAGCTGCCACTTTTCCTCTGCCTACCCCAGAGAGGGCAGGGCTGTGGGTCTGCAGCTGCCTCTGTGTGTACCTCAGCCACCACCGCACCATGGACCTGATGCCGTGGCTAAGAGAGAGATCAGGGAAAGAGGATCATCTCTGTACTGCAGCCATCTTCAGAAAGGTTGATCTCTCGCAGTAGGTAGATCTGTAAGTAAATCTAGAAAACAGGGGATATAATCAGGAGCCCTGTTCACCCAGGTGGTTTCTTTGATCCTGACATGGACAATACTGATCTGCCTACCAAGTATCTGCGTTACTTCTGAAGCCTCAGCAACTAACTTGGGGGGGGGCATGTTTTATTAGGGGCCAGTCTTGTACAAAATAGGCAATATATTCTATAATGTGCAGACACTTTCGTCATTCTCATCCCATCACCACAGAGCTAGCAGAGTTTGGCTTATTCAAAATTTCCCTAAGGTCTGGCTTTATTGAGAATTTTCTTGCTGTACTCAACTGCAATGCCTCTAATTCAAGCTCGTTTATTACAGTATTTCTCAACATGATCTCTCCATTCCAGTTACTCCAGCACAAACTGTGATGGTCCACAAACAAAGAATTCATTCTCGCATCTTAGTTTACATACCGGTTGGTGGTAGTTGGCAGGGTTTGGTAGCAGTACAAAATTTAGTGGAGATTTTACCATAAAAAAAAAGATGAGTCAATATCAATATGCTTTTCTAAATCATAGTAGACATTGTTAATTTATTAATTTTTTCCCCATATACTGCTACAAATGTTAGATAATTCCTATCTCTGAGAAAATTTCATGCAAAAGGTGTATGCAAGCTTTTTACATAGGTTGCTAGTGGCATTTCTGTGGCTTCTTCAAAAGAATGCATTAAGACTGCAGTATAATGTATCCTACCTTGTTTTCACTGGAATATCTGTAGGGAGAACACTGTGATTTTCTTAGTTCTTTTAATGGAATTAAAATCCATTGCTTCCAAATGGAAAACCCGTATCATCTTGATTTCCCTTGTAATAGCAATTTTATAGAGCAGAAGGGAAGTAGCAGCAGCAGCAGCACAGTAGGAGTAGTATTGCAACTGTTAATAAGTGAAAAAAAATTGCCACTATTCTGTGGGCAAATTTCTACCCTGGAGTGCAACAAAGAAGAAGAGTGGGAGAGGAGTTTCAAACATATGTAGATTTATTTCCATACTATGAGTTTAACTGAACACTGGAATTCAGCATGTATGGTTCTGTACAACTGGGAGTGCTGTGCATCATCACAAGCGGCTGAATTTACTCATGTTACTTTGAAGGGGTTAACATCTGTGTTCTGAGAAAGATTCTCCAATTCCATTAATTAAAAGGGGCTTTGTAAGCAAGTAACCATTGTTTTAAAATGCCAGATTACCCTTGTAGTCGACAAGGAGATAAGATAGTCATAGACCAGAGTTAGTTTTCATTTTCATTTCCTCATTTTATTAGGTTTGAAACAGTGAGAGTGGGCTGCAGTGATTAGTACAAACAGGAGAGCCACACTTAAAAGCTGTTAGGGTTTTTGTGTATCTGTTTAAGCTCCCCAGGCTAAGAAACAAGTCTATCCTTGCATGTTTACAATGCCTGCTAAGCATAACTGACAAGGATTTCCAGACCCAACTCTAAGGGCAGAGCTCTTGTCCAAGCCTTGGACAACTTACGTCAGATTTTTGTAATCTGCTCTGCTCTGCTATCAACAGCCATAAAAGGGTCCCTCTCGAGATAATCCAAAATGCTGCTGCTAAACTTTTCTTTCCTACTCATGGCTATGTGCTACCTTAGTGTAAGCCCTTCCCCTTTTTCACCATATGCAGCAAAAAATTTTTGGCCTTATCTTCAAAGCCCACCACAATTTTGCCCCACCTTACCTCTCCTGCTGGGTCCCAAATAGAGGTTAACTCCCACCTCACTTCACAACACTCTCCTTTGTGCTCTGTCCCACTCACAAGCCCTCACCAGCAAAGTTTCGAATCAAATGCACCTCCTGACACTCCACCTTCACTCCCCCAGGCCTGCAGCTCACAGCCCAATGAACAAAGCAGGACTGAGCTCTGTTTAACAGTTCTGGCTATTGGCTGCAGGGCTCCTCCAAAACAGGGATGTCATGCCCTAGACCCTGCTCTAGGATGCTGCCCAGGTGTTGCAGGTTTTACTTCTTCCAGCAGCAGAGCTGATTTCCACTTCTTGAAATGCTTGTGCAACTGCAGCCTCATGTTCAGTAGGTAACAGGATCTCAAGCAATGTTGGTAATACCAGGTCAGGTTTATTATAGTGCAGTGAGGCTTGGGGATTTAGAGATTAGTGTGCAGAAGAATTTATTCTCTTAATTTTCTATCATTTAGGCCAGAGTGTAACCTCAGTTACCCAGGGAGATTTCCCAACATGTACATTTATTATTGTTTGGCATCAGGCTCTGCAGTCTGATCCTTAGCTGTCAGAGATCCCCCATCTGTATCACTTTTTCCATTGCTGGGCAGGGCAGCTGACTGGTGCACAACGTGCAGCTTGTAAAATACAAGCACATTACTTCACACTGTGCATGTGCTCCTGAGCAAACTCCCAGCAAGATACCACATACAATGTTTGCAGAAAATTGTTGACACTTCCCCTAAATGTTCTGGCTGCTAGTGTGGGCTTGCACATCTATCCACCTAATACTCAGGTTTGACAGTAATGTGAATTCAGCATGTCAGGAGAGGTGGTACTTAGAGATACTGGCACGAGCAAGGCAGGTGGAGCCTAGGAGGCTTTTACATTTTCAACAGCAGCTACCCTTTTTGTACAGCCTCTCACTTCCCCCCTTCTTTTTTTTTTTTTTTTTGTATGTGGTGTGTGTGTATCCACTGAAGATTTGCTTCATTGCAAATGCTTCCAAATAACACTTCTGTCAACAATCCAAGTGACTTGTATAAGAGTTGGCCATTGGCATTTCAAACCTGATTACAGTTTTAATCAAATTCATATGAGTACTCAGTCAGCCAGTTCAGTGGGCTATCTAAAGCTTCACTAGAGAGACATCTTTCTAGCCACATCAGTCAAATAGAAGCAGGATGCCAATTCTGGATGGGGATCTTCCACCCGAGCAGGCACTGTTCAGGGTTAAAACTGAGATGAAACTTATAAGCAAAAAGTACATTCATGTATTTTATGCATCTTTTCATTATAACAAAAATAATTTCACTTTCAGGTTTTCTATGCATATCATTCATACACAACAGATAATTTGGACAAGGCAAGAACTATTTCTGGCACTAAAGCTTTGTGAAAAAATAGCCCTTCTTTTTGAACTCCTTTATGTGAGTAAATAGAAGCAAGTGTTCTATTAATTCACTTCCTCCTTGTATCTGTTATGTATTCGTGGGGAAGGACACATGCAGGTTCAGTGATTAAGAAAAGGAAAAACTTACCAATGCTGTCTACAGTTATTAAGTCTCCCAAATCATGATCCATCTTGTCAGAGGACTTCACGAGGGCACCTGGCTTTGCCATGCCTTTTCTTCTCTATTCTTGTTTGCTTTCTTTGTTTTTCTTCCCTGTCAACTGATATTTGCCCTGAATATCTATTTGGACTATAAATGCCCAGTGAGTTAAGACCTGAAATGGAAAGTCAATGCTACAAGACACCACCAAAATGAATCTTGCCAAAAGCAAACATGACACATATCTAGTCTCAAAGTGAGAAAATTTCATTGTAGATTTCAATCACTAGCACAACTGAAACACAGCCTTGCTTCCTCACCCTTTTCCTACCAAACCCCAGAGATTCCCACTCTACTTAGTGTTTTTAACACCAATGTCCCTCAGTTGCACAGATAATTATTCATGCTATCCTGGCATTCAAAGGGGGCAGATGTATACTTGAAGGTGTAGCCTTGCAGAGGTATCTGGAATGAAGGACCAGTCAGAAAGTTGAATCTTGCTGGCCACGTTTTTTAAGTTGAACAGCTAAATGCATCTTAATTTCTGGGCTGGTATTTTTAACAGCACTTCTGTTCTGCTAGATGCTCACATAACTCTAGGAGTCTGGGTTTGCCCACACTTAAAGTTCATAATTGAGCCTGTAAGCTCCACAGTGAGCTATCCTGCTTTCTGTGCTGTCCAGGACTGCATCCATGATTTCAGGCTGTTACAGTGAGCCAAAAGGCAATCGAGTGTATACGTGCTGTGTTAGTGGGAAAGATATAAGTAACTAAACACTCTCAAAGTTACCTTATGCTTTTGCTACTAGAATGAATCAGGTCTTGCATAGAAGATGGGAACTTTCAAATACTGGGTAGTGCAGTGGCAGACAAATCATACCAAAGAGCACAATACTTTCCATTATACACTAATCACCACATTTAAAATTGTTATCATCAGATTATGTGGATGCATGATTCACAGCCCACTCCCTGTCTCCAAAGAATCGTTTTTTAAGCAGGCTGCCACGCGCCTACTGCACCTGATTGTTTCATCGGCACATTCCAGCTAACAAAGGCAGACGAGCCAGGGCAGAGCCCAGGACACTGATACACTTGTTCTATCCCCACAGGTGTAGCAGCCTTCTGTTTTGAAAGCTTCTGGGTGTAGGCGTTAGGGCTGCATTCTTTCTTTAATTTGTACTCGCTTCTTTTGGAGTCAGATGGAAAGGCAGCCAAGTGAAGAGTGCAAAGAAGGAGCAAAAAACTCATATTCAAAAAGCCCGGCTTGGACATGGACTGTTACAGCAGATCCTGAACCCTTTTCTCAGGCAGAGGAAGGGTAAAGAATGGAATGACACAGGGGTTTTTTAAGATTAAAAGCTCCTTCCTATCCTCATGTATTTTTGCTCAATGTTTCTGGCAGAAAATATATTCTGTATAACATACAATAAAAGGCAGTTCCATGGGAACTGATATTTAAATATAGCTACTGATACAAGCCATTATTTACATAGTAGTATAGGTGCACATTTCATATATTTTGTGTACAGTTCTTAGAACCAGCTATTATTTATATGGTACTATAAGGTACATACTGTTTTATTGTTAAACAAGTAGAGGCGAGGCCACATTCTCCATCCAGGTTACACCTTCTGAGTCCAGAACAGACCCTCAAACCCATCCAGCTTGATCTCTTGCACTCTCACACACTGATTTCCTCAGCTGTGCCAGTTATAACTCAGAAGTCCAAGTCCCCAGAAGCCAACAGGCTTCTAGATTAATGTTTGGGCAAGGAGTTGAATCGTAAGCATTAAAAACTGAAGTCACTTATGTACTTGGAAGACAGTTGTATCTGAGGTAACGTTACCTTCTGAAAGGATGGGACAGGTCACTCGACACCCCACACAGTCACTGCTATCTCTGCTGAGGTGGCCTGGCCCACAAGATTTCTTGTAATGAATCTTTTGACAACCACCAGGATTTTTGTGGAGTTTTACTAGTTTCTTGTAGATTAACAAACTCTGTCTGCATTGCTGTGGAGATCGTACCTGGTCAGTTGGGAGATAACTCACTGACGTTTACAAAACTTCTGTGAGCAAACTGAGATTTGTATGAAAATTCAATATGAACAGGAGCAATTTGCATGATCCCTGAAAGGTACAATAAAATGTGCAAATCTGACATTCATAACTCCTGCTCACAGCTCAGTGCTTAATTCCCCACAGATGGAGCTAGGAACTTACCCTTGCCTTTATTAGAGAAAATATTCAGGAAGGTGGATTTCTTGCAGCTCTTCCTGTTTTTGAAACCAGTTTCAGATAAACCAGAATTCTGCAATTTGAGGGGGGGAAAAAAAAGCTAAAAAATATCTAATTTAATTTTCCTTTCAATTTTTTTTTCCACCAACCCAGAATTCTGTTATCTTATACTTACTTTGATAAGCTACCTTCAGCTTTTCTGTCTGCACACGCAAGGCAACAAATCCAGCCCTATTTCCAATGCAAGTTTAGACAACGTGGCTAAATTAACAGCTTGAACATTAGAAAAGAGATTAGGATAATTAATGCCAAGATGATAGAACTAGGAATGTTTTGTACTGTAGGTAGGGCCACTATTTGGGAGGCCAAAAGAGGAGTTTTACCACCAGCTTGCAACAGGTTCTAACAGTGGATCTTGAAAACTGGAATTACATTCCCTGAAATGTTAGAGTCATACTTTTAAAAAAGTGCCACAAGCTGGTCTTCCAAAGTGGAAGCCCCTGAAATATGCTTTATTTTCCCCATTTTAACAAGAAATATTTCTATTCTAGAAAATTAAGGATTTCTTTGGATTACTTTGTGGGCTTAAGTTTCAGAGCTGGCCAAAGGAGCACAGGTTTGACACCTTAAAGAATAGAGTAGCTGTTATCTATCTAGACCACAGAAATTAATTCAGAGTGATGTTTGGGGGGGGGGGGATTTAAGAAACATTTTATTTCCTTGCTGTAGAGCCTGCTCAATGCCTTCCCTAAAGACACTGAGATCATGAAATAATTGAGAGCATATTTCTTCACCTGAAATATTATTTACTGTCAAACTGTCAGGTTCTTTACACAAAATGCACTACATAAACCTATACTGGGAATAAATGGCACTTGTTATACAGACCCAGTCAAATCTCAGGAAAAGATTTTCAAAGCCAAAGGAAAGGGAGATGTTTGATTCATATTGGAACAATTTACAATGTGCTAACACCAGTGAAATAAGATGGACAAGAATTTTAGTATTTTAAGAGATATTTTTGCAAGAAACAAACATAAGCTTTGTGAAGTCCAGTTTCAGAGTTCATCTCTCCTAGAGCTTGCAGTTGTAAAAGCTGCTTCCTAAAATCACATGAAATCACTATTCCCAATCTTACAGTAGTGCTTGATTTGTACAGAGGTGTACTGACACTTATCCTTAAGATTCTCATGGGCTTCTGGTAGTACTGAATATCATGAGAAAAGTCAAATTTCTCCAGAAACACTCTTCAACTCCCTGAGAAAGGAAGCAATATATAAGTATTTCTTTCATTAAAATAATGAGTTTGGCCATACTCTGTTTTAAGGCAAAGTTTGCTGTTAGTATGTCTGCAACCTTCTTTGACAGATGGAAGAAAAATGGATTTTAGAAAGGATGTGAAACAGAGAAGCAGGAATGTTGAAAGATAAGACACATGGTTGAAGTGGTAAGTAGAAATATTCTGATTTTGGTAAGTGTTGAGAACCCAAGGTCCTCTTAGTTCCCATTCATATCACTGGAAATTTGATACATTAAAAAATTTGATTTACATTTCCTTAACTGTCTTACCTTGGCACCAGAAGACAGGTTACCAAAACCTTCTGTTGTAAAGCCCAGTCTGAGAGGACATAAAAAGACTCATATCCTCTGACATAGGCTCAACACTGCCCCAAACCCTAGCCCTCCTAATGTCTAGAATTAGAGCTGCTCACTCTAAACTGGGACACCCAGAAATATACATTTCATTTGAAAACCCAGACTTTAATTTCCCTAGTCTCTGCACCCAGGTATGAATATTAAGTAAAAACAAGTCAGCGGCTGAAAAAGCTGCTCCCTGAATCATCAGAGCTGAAGCCACCAGAAACACTTCCAGAGTTTTTCTGCCATCTCTTCTCAAGAGAAGTTGCTGGAAAATCACATCATCAGGGCCTTCACATCCCAAAGCAGTATTATATTCGTTTGATCTGCAAACTGCTCTGTCCTCAGCAATTTGTGGCTTTTCTGTGTACCCTTACACCTCCAGCTTGAATCCATCCAAAAAAATATTCCTCCCCAAAACACACATCCTTTTGTTTACTTTTACCTACCCTCCTGCCTGTTGAGCTGTACACTGCTCTATTATGTGGTCTCTGTGTTTTCCAGGCAGATATTCCTCATCTAAGGGATCTCTCAAGTGAAGGTTATTTGAATAAATGAGGATGATATAGCCCACCCACCCTAAGCCCCCAATTTGTCTTCTGAGAGGTGGCCTTATGAAGAGCCAAGAGCTTTTCTTTGGACTACAAAAGTCCAGAGGGATTCCTTTATTAATATGAATAGATGTACAGGCTTTCAAAGTAATAATTAAGATATATAGGCAAATAAAGCCTAGATATCTTAGAAAAACAGACTTTAGAAGGTTTCTTTTCTTGCCACAGAACATGAGCTAACCGCAGAACTAATTTTTATGATCTCTGCGAATCTGTAACATTGTTCTGGGAATTCCCAGAGTTCCTAAGCCCAACCATACCAAATTTTAACATTTTAGTTTGTGTGTGTTCACAGAGAAGTTGTCTTGGGCCTTATGTCTGCCCAGATGAGTACTTCCCTAAGATGCCCTAACAACCATAGTCAACTGATATTTCACTGGAAAGTAATTTTGATTTCTCTATCAAACTCACTTTTATCACCATGGCAAAGCTTCCACTTGAAGATGTAGGATAGGGTTGTTGCTGAAAGAAACACTGACAAGGGAAGGTTTTACATATTGTATAGGATTGATACAAGCAGGATCATGCCAAGTGGTGCTTAGAGGTGGGGGCTGGGAGATGGAGGGGCTCTTTTTGTACTGAAGGCACTGCTGAATATCAAATAGGTATCAGAGTGACAGCTTTTTGTTTTCATAGCCTATTGAAAAGTTAACGAAGTAAAGAAGATATAATCATTCAGGTAAAGCAGGATACGAAGCAGGCCAGGGCTTGCACTAAAAATGCATAAAGTTATTTCACTAAAAGACAGAGGCACTTGCCCATGGCAGGTGCAAAACTTAGGCATTGCTCTGATTGCCTCAAGAAAGGAAAAAACCTGCAGAAAATGTTGGGACATGTTCTAAGCCTCCCCAGCAGCCTTTCTTTTTTTTCTCCTTTTCTTTTTTTTTTTTTTTTCTGGTTGAATACTTTAGGTCGTATCTTTATTGTCTGCCAGCAAAGGCTGTGGTTTTCAGGGCTCCAAGTAATTGGGGAGGGAGAGCTCGCACAAAAATCTTGAGTGGTTTAGAGAAGTCTCTGAATCAAGAGATTTCATGACGAAGATGATGTGGCAGAGCTTTAAAGTATGTGTCTGTTGTAAACCAGAGAAAGGACAATATTTGAGGCTGACTCACGTCTGTCTGACGCTGCTCATGGGTTGAAGGAAAAATGTCAACCTCACCTCAGCTGCCACTTGAAAACTCTTGAGTGCTTGGTTTCCTTGGTTTCTCCTAGTTGTTAGGTGTTCAAGTCCTCCTGCGTTGAGACATTTGTGCCCCCACTGCTCTCAGCATGTGTACATATTGCCATCTCACAGCATGCCAAGGTTTACACCGGTATCCTGTCCTCCTCACCTTCCAGGGACAAGTAAGCCCCCTTGCCTGGGGGAGCCAGAGCAGGCAATGATCCACAGGTAGACCTTTGCCTGTGGCACAGCTGTGTCCTGGGACCCACCTGCAGCAGGGCTCTGCCAGTGGCTCTGTGCTGTACAGCTCCTGTATGGACTGAAGGGCTCGTCATGTCCGGGAAGACACTCTCACTCCCTGGCTTTAAAAAGAAAAGGCCCAGAATTTGGGCCCACATGTCACCCTGTGACATACTGCTCACCCAACCCTGCAGCTGGCCAAGCCCAGCTCTTATGTGTGCTCAGCAGAGACCACAGCCACATCAGGAGGGCATTCTGTGGTCAGATCCATGACTATAAGGCAAAAGGATATGCTGGAAGCAGTGGAAGCTCTTGCAAAGCAAAATCCTTATGATTTGATGAATCATCAAGTGAAGAACCTCTCAAAGCTGCCAGAAAACACAGAAACAGACAAAGGAACTCTTTTGATATCAGAACAGTCAGGAGATGCCAATTTGTTCGGCCAAACCCATCACTCTGAGATAGCACATGGATATCTGTTTTCCTAGCTGCCTGCTTTTGAAATGGTTAGAAACTCCCACTAAAAGCAAGAGGTGATGGGGATGGAGTTTAAAGAAAATTAAAAATCTGGTCTGAAATGTAAGGTACTTAAAAACAAATTCAACTTCTTACTATCATTGGGAAAAAAAAAAAAATGGAAGCAGCCAAATTAATGCTATACCTTATTGCTCAAGCTCGGCAGTACCTGGAAGACTTAGAAGCAGGCACTGACCTGCATGCATTTTTCCAGTCCCAGCCCATGATGATATGAGTAAGAGACAGGAAAACAGAGGAAGCTTTGAAAACACAGGCTCAAAGGACAGAAGTGCACGAGTGAGTTGTTTTCAGCAGCAGCTGCTGCTCACTGAGAACTGTAAATCTAGTGAACTTCCTTGCAAAGCCTATGGCTGATGTACTCAAGCCAGGAATAAAATTCCCTCCTGGTTGTAGGTTTGTTTGTTTTTTTGTGTGATTGATCCCCACGCAAGAAAACACACACCTGTCTCTCTCCCTTCCTCCCTCATGTGCACAGTCAGGAGCAGTTTGTGTAGGAGAGGCCTTTGGTAACCTAGCTCCTCCTGTCTCAGCAGCTCCTTGCTCTCCCTGGCAGTCACTGAAGCAAATGGATCACCAAGCACTTCCCCAGAGAGAGGAATTTTGGTGCCTGCAGGTAGACCGAGTGCAGGGGAGAGGCACGGTTATTGCAGTGGTTTCCTGTTAGCCTGTCGCTCACCAGCCTTCCAGGCACACTCCTTTCCTTGTAAGGCAGGCCACAGCACACTAGATCTTTCCACATCAAACCTAAATGCTTCTTGACTTTTACCTCCCTGCCATCCTTTTCCCCTCATTTCCCATCCCCAGTTCCTCTCCACTTACGTGTGTGTTTTGAAATAACTCACTGATCAGTCTCCTTCTGTGAGCCAGACAAGCTGTAGGGCCACAAGAGAAAGAGATCAAAAATACCACTTTTCTTTTGCAGCCTTCAAGCTTGTAGCTACCAGATGGCTAGAAAGCTATCGTGGTGACTGTTTGGACCCAGGCCGTCTGTCCTAAGGCAAGGGCTGTAGGTGAGAACAGTGCTTCAGTGTAGTGCAAGGGCCAGCTGGTGGATGGAAAGAGCTTGGGCAACTTAAATGAGAATCAAGGAGTAGAGCCTACTGTCATGTCTATTCAAGGTAATGGAGTCACTGCATTGCCATAGGTCTACTCCATGTAAGACTCAGTGCTCTTAAAGGCATTTCAGTACAACTTTCAGTCTATGTGAGGTTTCAAACTCCAGCACTTTCAGATTCAAATTTAAACGGAGTAATAAACTCAGGGGAATACAACTTAATTTGGCCAGCATTATTGAGATAAGCATTTGAAAAACAAGAAAATACCTAAAAAATTGTGTTTGTGACTATCTTCACAGAAGCTGATCAGCAGTACAAAAAGAAAAAAGCAATAATAAACTACCAAAAAAAGATACGTAATAAATAATAACATGCAAGAATACTAGTAAGAATGACAGAAAAACTTGAAAATTATGGAAAGAGACTGGCTGAGAACAGGACATCAGTAAAAACACTGCTGGCAGATGAGAGACAAAATGCGTCCATAACTCTAAAGGTCTCCTATCACCTTTGTACAGAACTCTCTACAGAGTTTACGTTATAAGCATAAATAAGGCAATACGTCAGTGAGGCCTGCTCCAAGTAAGGAAGATGTGAACCCTTGCTGATAGCAGGGGATTTTTCCAGCACAAAGGAATATAGTTTGGCAGAGGAGACATGAGAAAATACTGGACTCAGAACTACAGTGTGATCCAACATCTCAGAGCAGGATCTCTGTCCAGATTCCCAGCTTGCCTGTCCACTCTCAGTCACTTCAGCCAAGGATTATTTTATGTCAATAAACTCATTCCTTTTCCAGGGAATAGGAAATTCATCCAGTGTGGATGAATTGGCTGATATATGAAAGGAACAGCTCAAGAGAAAATAATTTTAATTACACTTAAGAGAGGCAGTGCAGGCAAACAGTAGAAACTATAAAACTCAAGGGAAAAGGAAAAGCTGATTCCAAAAGAATGAACCCAAAAGAGAAGTGTGTATCTGATGTGTCATAAGTGTACTTTGCAATTCTCTGAAATGGAGGGATAAAGATGTGACATGTTGATGTGTAGTTGCCTTCCTCTGGGATAAAGGGCGTACCACGCATGAGGAATCTCCCGTCCTCTAGCAAAGGACTGATACCAGCAGAGACCACATATTCTACCTAACTGTAGGTAAAAACAGAGTATCTGATTGCATTTTTACAAACAATTTTGATTCTAGAGCTGTCTCTTTCTTTAAGGCAGCAGCAAATTTTTGCCTATTAAAAGGCAAAAATGAAATTCGGGAAAAAAAAAATACCACGTTTTAAATTTTAGACAGCCATCAGATCACCCAGATCCTGGGCCAGTAGGAAGTTGCAAGTATTCTAAGCTGCAATTAAAAGGAAAAGAAGACTTTCTCAAGCTATTGTTCAAAAGCAACTTCAGAGGACAGAATTTTCCTATGAAGAGCTGCTTTGCCAAGCTTTTTATCACTGAAAGGAGCAGGTTACTCCTGAAATTTCCCCTACTCAGTGCTCAAATCTGAGTAAAGGTTTTTGCAAGAAGCCTCCTCTGCTCTGCTGAGTAAGCAACCTCAGCACATATTTAGCCTTGAAGCCACACTTTACTAAAGGCCCAAATCAGACTGTCATCTAAAGAGTGCTCCCCTGGTTTGCCCCTCTCTCACTGCTATATTGCAGGGGTGAAATGCCACCAAAATGACTAAAAATAATATTAACAATGGGTTTGTAATTATCTTGGCAGCACATTCACTGCAATTACAAAGAAATTGCATTTAACGATGTTTTACGGGTTTAATTTTCTGTTCAATTAATGCAATTATTTTGCAACTGGTAATCTTAACTTTAGCTCAGATATTTAATACCAAGGGAGGACAAATTTTTAAAGAGCTTTATGGAACTGATTTGTTGTGTGTATAGTAATGAGATCAGGTTGTTATAAAATGAAGGAATTCTTTATTAAATAGTCAGCTTTATTGACCTTAATTGCAAGCTGCATCTCTACACGGCACCTGTACATTCTGATGTGTTGTCATAACCCTCTGAGCTATGTAAACAAGCAAGTCCTGTCGTGTTGCTGGCTGACTCCTGCAATCACAGACAGACAAAGTGATCTCCAAGGAGTCAGGTATATGTACGTGCATTACACACACACACACACACACACACACACACACAAAAGAGAGAGAGAGAAGAAGAAGAAAGAAAGAAAGAAAGTAAAGCAGGAAGGAGCAGTGGTTAAGCAATAGGACAATTTTTTAAGAATATGTATTTAATGAGGAAGAAGATGAATCATTTAAAAACTCAACAGGAATACAAGATCTCAGAAACTCAAAGGGAATACAAGTGCATCTGAACAGCTAATTTCCTGATTCCACAGTTTCTAGTTTCCACAGGTGATGAGGAATTCTAGTTTCCACAGAGGTAAACCTAGCACCTCTAGGAAAAAGCCCACTTCAGCATCTACATTTTTTAATCCTGGTTTGAAACTGGCATTCTCCTCTTTTCTCGAGGCAAATTTTGAAACATGCAGTTCTCAGCAACAGTTCCTCTGGTTCATCCGCAGGTTTTTAAAAGGAAGATTTATAAGTCAGTGCTGCTCTGGTAGGAGTACGAGCAGCCAGATTCCTAGCTGGCATAAATCACCATCATTCCACCACGGTATATTGTGCAACACTGATTTACACCAGCTATGAAATTAGCCCACAATGCTCTGCCATGAAAAAAATATAACTGCCGGCAGCAGCAAGGAGATGAAAACCTTCAAGCTAGCCTGATATTTATCTGTCTGGACCAGACAGATTTTGATCACAGTCACATTCCCCTTTCATTTATCCATCCAGTGCTCCTTGGCTCCAGAGGTGAAATTTTCAGAAGAGACTAATATTAGACTGAACTGCTTACACAGTGGGACCAGTGTGAAGCTGAGGCTAAGTAGTTTACAAAATCTTGGCAAAGTTGACTCATTCCCAAGTTACAATATGCACCAGGCTGTTTCTGACAGAATGAGATGCACCCAGAGAAAAAGTGGACTTTCAGAGCAAAGATGGACTTTCACGGAAGAGATTGAGTCTGGTGGTGTGTCTGTGAGAGAATGACTGAATAAAAAACAAATCAAGGAATTTTGTATGGTCATCTCTGCCGGAGTTTCAGTTGGACAGTTCATGGTCTCATCCTTTGAAAATTCTCATCCGAGAAACAGGTATCATCTTTCTGTGATATTCCCTCAATCCATTTTGATATTGGCTTTGATCTTCAGAGAAGCACAAAACTTCATGAAATAAATATTTTGCATTGGACCATACCTTTATCTGCAGCACTTAATAATCTAAAAACACCTTTTAGCAGAATTAAACTATTGAGTCAAGCATCAAAGATCTGACTTTTCTGGCTCTAATGTATGCACTGTGGTGTGTGCTTCCATTTGATCAAACCATCTGCAGCAACAAGGAGACACAACTTGCTTGTAAGTTCAGACTTCGCTTTGAAATAGCCAAAGATTTGCCCAGAAAGGAGTCTTTTGAATCAGCCAGTGTTCTCAGACACTTTGAGAGCGACTGGCAGATAAACTCTTTCCAACAGTGATTATTCAAACCCTGCCAGCAATATCTGCTCATAGCACACTTTCCTTTGCCACACCATGGAACTGGAGAGGACTTTCCATGCATCATTTTCTTATTGACAAAAATCAGAAACAATGCCTTTATTACTCTTCTCTCAGACTGTCTTGATACCTGAGGTTACAATTCTTTAGCACATACACAAAAATCAAAGTGTTGGCAGACATTACCTTTTTTTTTTTTTTTTTAAGTTTCAACTTTGTCCAGCTTTTGCTTTGTTTTTGCCCAAAAGGCAAAGCAAAATACAAAACAAAAGTTTGCTGCATGCAGACGCAGCTGAGGAAGGGTGGCTTCAGCCATGTTTCCAAGCCCATGCGTCCCTGCAAGCCCTCTGGGAGCTCTGCCGCACATCTGTGCACACCTGCAAGGTGGTGTGCAGCTCGGGGAGGTGTACATGTTAATGTGAGTGCCCCCCTGTGGTACTGTACCGTCAGCTGAGGCTTAGGAAAGAAAAGCCACTTGTTACCCTGCAATAACCTGTTCTTGCAGAAAGCATCAGGTTTCACGGCAGGTTAGCTTCCCTGTGCTGTAGGAGCAAAACAATTAGAATAAGCTGCTGGAATCACCCCTGGTAAAGCCAATCTGGAAATGCCCCTAGGAGCATGGGAACGAAGTGGTGAAGCTCTTCACAGTGTTGAAGCAGTATTGAACAATGTCATTAAGGGCTGGGTTCAGCCGCAGTTGTGAATTATTATGGTTTGTTTATTGTTAGCATTGCCTGGCCAGGCCTTTGAGGCAGAGGAGCTTAGTGTGTGAATGGCAGCATTGGAGTGAGAGTCACCACCGCCATTCACTTCTGATCCCAACAAAGCTGTACTCTTCAGCACTGGATGACAGGGAAAGAGGGCCCAAATGTGAAAACAGTTTCTAGGCAGAGGAGCCATCAAAATTCCTCAATGGACTCTAATACCCTGAATTAAGCTTGGATAATCTTGTAGCTGCTTCTCTGAATGTGACGGCAGCAGAAGCAAGCCAGAGTGAAGCAGCTTCAGGTGAGGTGTGCCATGTGCTTCAATACCAGTTCCCTTTCCCCAGGACGGTGGGAAGCCACCACATGGTCTTCCCCAGTGGAAGGCTGCTTCAGCCCATGGGCAAAACTCCACCAGAGTCCTTCCCCCAAGGCTGACTGGACCAGGAAAGGAGGAAACCTGAAACTTTGCAAGGCCTGTGACTTCTTGCCCTTACTTCTGTCTTCTGCTTTGGAAACCAACATACTCAGTTCCCCTGCTTTGAGAAAAGGATAACTGCTCAAGTCTGGATCAATGCTCTCCGTTCCTAATCTTTCCAGCCTCTTGTGTTGAGGGTGACTCTAGGTTCTGGTTCACACCTTGGGAAGCTGCAAAGGACCAACCACTCATTCTCCTTTCCCTCATGGTAACCATGCTCCTAATGTCACTTGTTCCAACTGCTGACTTCTTTGCTACCAATAACTCTTTAATACATATCTCCAGTCATGAATTCTAACAAATATGTCAAATATTCTCAGTCAACCATGTAATAACTCCATTTTCTCTTGTTTTGATAAGAATTTGGGGAGGGGTTTTTCCCTACATGCAGTAAAATGCAGTAAAGGGAGGGGGGGAAGAGTTAGCCTAGATTTTTAGACAACTTAATTTTAATTCTTAATTTCAATTATTCTCTAAGAATCAGGGCTGCGACCTTGAGCTTTCACTACTCTTAATGACAGTCTGTGTGAAAAACACCCCGCCTTTTTCATATCTGTCTTTGGATACTGTGTCAAACTTTCAGAATCCAGGTTTGAAAATGTTGCCCATACCTATTTACTCATCCTTGTAATTAGATAACAGTGATGGGCGGAGTTCATCTGTCTTTTGCACAATTCAAGTAAAGGCATGCCCGCTACCTTTCTCTGGAAATTACTCAGCCTAATAGCCTTGTTTTTAAAATGTTTTTCTTGACAATCAAGTGACTTAAAAAGCTTGCTGTCTTTTCAATTCAAAAGTAATTTCATTCTCTCTTCTTAGCCTTTGTGAGAAGCATCTCAGCTATTGAAGGAAATATTAGACCAATAAGTCTGGATTATGAACTCCAGTTTTCAGACATTGCCTTGCCAAAGATTCGCAAATATTATTTGTAGAGGTTCCTCGTACTGTGTGTCAGATCTCAGTCTAACTCGTCCTAGCACTTTTCTCTTTCCATTAGGCCTATGAAAAGGAGAGGCAGTTACTGTCTTTTTTTGGTGCATACATTGGAATATGGAGATCCCCTCAGGAACTGAGTGCAAGTAGTTCATTATTGGCTTCATTGCTAGAAAGCTCCCAGATGGCAAGCAATGTATTTTCAGTCACTGAACAAGTGACCTAGAATGGTATCTCATAATCAATCCACTGAGCCATCCCATCCCCATAAACACAGTTTCACTTCACAAAATTGCATTTGACGAGTAGTTAATCCAGTTTATGCTTTAATCCCTTTTGGTATTTCAAAGAAAAAAAAAATCAAAGCAGCTAGATATTGAGGAGTACAGAGTAATATTCTCCTGTTAAGGATTTCAAGAAAAATACATTTTAGGAAGAG